>NW_027017554.1:0-66378 GCF_036013445.1 Caloenas nicobarica
CCTTTCCTTTCCTTTCCCTTTCCTTTCCTTTCCCTTTCCTTTCCTTTCCTTTCCTTTCCTTTCCTTTCCTTTCCTTGCCTTTCCTTGCCTTTCCTTGCCTTTCCTTGCCTTTCCTTGCCTTTCCTTTCCTTTCCTTTCCTTTCCTTTCCTTTCCTTTCCTTTCCTTTCCTTTCCTTTCCTTTCCTTTCCTTTCCTTGCCTTGCCTTGCCTTGCCTTGCCTTGCCTTGCCTTGCCTTGCCTTGCCTTGCCTTGCCTTCCCTTCCCTTGCCTTGCCTTTCCGTGCCTTGCCTTGCCTTGCCTTGCCTTGCCTTGCCTTTCCCCGCCTTTTCCTGCATTCCCTGTATTTCCCTGCCTCACCTCGCGTAGCCTTCCCTTGCATTGTCTTTCCTGCCTTTCCCTGCCTTTCCCCTTATTTCCCTGACTCGTCTCCCCTTTCCCTTGCCTTGCCTTGACTTTCCCCGCCTTTCCCTGCCTTTCCCCGTATTTTTTTGCCTCGCCTTGCCTCGCCTTCACCTCGACTTTCCCTGTATTTTCCTGTTTTGCCTCGCATCGCTGCGCCTTGCATTGCCTTGCCTTTCCCTGCCTTTTCTTGCATTTCCCTGTGTTTCCCTGCCTCACTTCGCGTTGCCTTGCCTTGACTTTCCCTGCCTTTCTCTGCCTTTCACTGCCTTTCCCCATATTTCATGCCTCGCCTCGCATTGACGCGGCTCGCCTCGTCTTGCCTTGCCTTTACCTGCCTTTCCCCGTATTTCCCTGCCTCGCCTCGCTTTGCCTTGCCTTGACTTGACTTTCCCTGCCTTTCCCCTTATTTTCTTGCCTCGCCTTGCCTCGCCTTCACCTCGACTTTCCCCTTATTTACCTGCCTTGCCCCGCATCGCTGCGCACTGCCTTGCCTTTCCCTGCCTTTTCCTGCATTTCCCTGTATTTCTCTGCCTTGCCTCGCGTGGCCTTGTCTTGCATTGACTTCCCTGCCTTTCCCTGTGTTTCCATGCCTCGCCTCGCCTCGCCACGCCTCGCCTTGCCTCACCTTGCCTTGCCTTTCCCTGCCTTTCCCTGCCTTTCCACGTATTTCCCTGCCTCTCCTCGCATCGACATGCCTCGCCTCATCTTGCCTTCCCTTTACCTGCCTTTCCTCTTATTTCCCTGACTCGTCTCGCTTTTCTCTTGCCTTGCCTTGATTTTCCCTGCCTTTCCTTGCCTTTCCCTGTATTTCCTTGCCTCGCCTCGACTGAACTTGCCTTGCTTCTCCCTGCCTTTCCCTGCTTTTCCACGTATTTCCCTGCCTCGCCTCACGATGCCGTGCCTTGAGTTGACTTTCCCTGCCTTTTCCTGCCTTTCCCCGTATTTCCCTGCCTCGCCGCGCTTCGCCGCGCCTTGCCTTGCCTTGCCATTACCTGTCTTTCCCTGTATTTCCCTGCCTCGCCTCGCTTTCCCTTGCCTTGCCTTGACTTTCCGGCCTTTCCCAGTCTCTCCCTGCCTTTTCCCTAATTCCTAGCCTTCTCTTGCATTGCTTTGCCTCGCCTTGCCTCACCGCACCTTGCCTTTCCCTGCCTTTCCTTGCCTTTCCCCATATTTCCCTGCCTCGCCTCGCCTCGCCTCGCCTTGCCTTCTTGCCTTGCATTGCCGTAGCAAAACCTTTAACTTCTTCCCAGCTATCGCTAAGACTGTCCCATAGGGCTTCTCCCCTAGCTTCCCAAGTGAATCATTCCAATGCAGTTTCTTCATCAATTGAGAAAACTTGATCTCTGCTCCAGAATAGAAGTTGCTTTACACCGGTTTTCCCACGTTTTCACAGAATCACAGAATGTTAGGGATTGGAAGGGACCTCAAAAGATCATCTAGTCCAATCCCCCTGCCAGAGCAGGTACACCTAGGTGAGGTTACACAGGAAGGCATCCAGGCGGGTTTTGAATGTCTCCAGAGAAGGAGAATCCACAACCTCCCTGGGCAGCCTGTTCCAGTGTTCCGTCACCCTCACTGAGAAGAAGTTTCTTCTCAAATTTAAGTGGAACCTCTTGTGTTCCAGCCTGAACCCATTACCCCTTGTCTTACTGTTGGTTGTCACCGAGAAGAGCCTGGCTCCATCCTCGTGACACCCACCCTTTATATATTTATAAACATTATTGAGCTCACCCCTCAGTCTCCTCTTCTCCAAGCTAAAGAGACACAGCTCCCTCAGCCTTTCCTCATAAGGGAGATGCTCCACTCCATTAATTATCTTTGTGGCCCTGTTTTATTCCTGTCCTGGTGGTTCTCCTCCCTCTTCTGGGGATCTGGGTGGGGATCTGGGTGTCGATCTGGGTAGGGGTGGAAAATCTTCTGAATGGTCACTAGATGGCAGCATTTCTCTAGAAATCTGCTTCGGGCGTACTACAGGCGAAGTGGCTTCCCCTCCCTTTTTAGGTTCGGTGTAATTAAGAATACGATTAAAATGTTGTGCTTCATTCGGTAGCATAGAAATACGAGTGCAGAAGGGATTACACCAGGTAGGGTGAGACCAAAAGTACTCTAGCCATGGTCATCCTTGCCTTTCCTTGCCTTACCTTGCCTTGCCTTTCCTTGCCTTTCCTTGCCTTTCCTTGCCTTTCCTTGCTTTTCCTTGCTTTTCCTTGCCTTGCCTTGCCTTGCCTTGCCTTGCTTCGCCTCGTCTCGCCTCGCCTCGCTTCGCCTCCCCTCGCCTCGCCTCGCTTCGCCTCCCCTCGCCTCCCCTCGCTTTCCTTCGCCTTGCCTCGACTTGCCTCGCCTCGCCTCCCCTCGCCTCCCCTCACCTCGCCTCCCCTCGCCTCGGCTCGCCTCGCTTCACCTCCCCTCACCTCCCCTCGTCTCCTATCACCTCGCCTCACCTCCCTTTGCATCCCCTCGCCTCGCCTTGCCTCCCCTCGCCTCCCCTCGCCTCCCCTCGCCTTGCCGTCTTGCCTTGCCTTGCCTTGCCTTTGCTTGCCTTGCCTAGCCTCGCGTTGCCTTTCCTTTCCTTTCCTTTCCTTTCCTTTCCTTTCCTTTCCTTTCCTTTCCTTTCCTTTCCTTTCCTTTCCTTTCCTTTCCTTGCCTTTCCTTGCCTTGCCTTGCCTTGCCTTGCCTTGCCTTGCCTTGCCTTGCCTTGCCTTGCCGTGCCTTGCCTTGCCTTTCCCGCCTTTTCCTGCATTTCCCTGTATTTTCCTGCCTCGCCTCGCGTGGCCTTCCCTTGCATTGACTTTCCCTGCCTTTCCCCTTATTTCCCTGACTCGTCTCCCTTTCCCTTGCCTTGCCTTGACTTTCCCCGCCTTTCCCTGCCTTTCCACGTATTTCCTTGTCTCTCCTCACCTCGTCTCACCTCCTCTCACCTTTCCCTGTCTTTTCCTGCTTTTCCCCGTATTTTCCTGCCTCGCCTCGCCTCGCCACGCCTCGCCTCGCCTTGCCTTGCCTTGACTTTCCCTGCCTTTCCCTGTAGTTCCCTGCCTTACCTCATGTTGCCTTGCCTTGACCTTCCCTGCCTTTCCCTACCTTTCCACGCCTTTTCCCGTATTACCCTGCCTCGCCTCGCATCTACGCGCCTCGCCTCGCTTTGCCTTGCCTTTACCTGCCTTTCCCTGCCTTTTCCTGCCTTTCCCCTTATTTCTCTGCTTCGCCTGTCATTGCCTTGCCTTGCATTGACTTTCCCTGCATTTCCATGCCTTTCCCTGTATTTCCTTGCCTCGCCTCGCGTTGCCTTGCCTTGCCTCGCCTCAACTTGCCTTGCCTTTCCCTGACTTTCCCTGCCTTTCCCCGTATTTCCCTGCCTCGCCTCGCATCGACGCGCCTCGCCTCGCTTTGCCTTGCCTTTACCTGCCTTTCCCCGAATTTCCCTGCCTCGCCTCGCTTTGTGTTGACTTTCCCTGTCTTTCCCTGCCTTTTCCTGCCTTTCCCCTTATTTTCCTGCCTCGCCTCGCATTGCCTTGCCTTAACTTTCCCTGCCTTTCCCTGCCTTTCCCTGTATTTCCTTGCCTCGCGTCATCTCGCCACACCTCGCCTCGTCTCACCTTGCCTTTCCCTTCCTTTCCCTGCCTTTCCCCGTATTTCCCTGCCTCGCCTTGCATTGACTTTCCCTGTCTTTCCCTGCCTTTCCCTGCCTTTCCCCGTATTTCCCTGTCTGGCTTCGCCTCGCCGTGCCTCGCCGCGGCGTGCCTCGCCTCGCCTTTCCCTGCCTTTCTCTGCCTTTCCCTACATTTCCCCGTATGTCCCTACCTCGCCTCACTTTGCCTTGCCTTGCCTTGCCTTTCCCTGCCTTTGCCTGCCTTTCCACATATTTCCGTGCCTTGCCTCGCCTTGCGTTTCCATGCCTTGCATTGACTTTCCCTGCCTTTCCCTGTATTTCCATACCTCGCCTCGCCTCGCCTCGCCTCACCTTCCCTTGCCTTTCCCTGCCTTTCCCCGTATTTCCCTGCCTGGCCTCGCGTTGCCTTGCCTTGACCTTCCCTGCCTTTCCCTGCCTTTCCTTGCTTTTCCCCGTATTTCCTTGCCTCGCCTCGCATCAACGCGCCTCGCCTCGTCTTGCCTTGCCTTTACCTTCATTTCCAAGTATTTCCCTGCCTCGCCTCGCTATGCCTTGACTTTCCCTGCCTTTCCTTGACTTTACCTGTCTTTCCCCACCTTTCCCCGTATTTCCCTGCCTCGCCTCGGCTCGTCTCGGCTTGCCTCACCTTTCCCTGCCTTTCCCTGCTTTTCCCCATATTTTCCTGCCTCGCTTCTCATTGCCTTGCCTTGCATTGACTTTCCCTGCCTTTCCCTACCTTTCCCTGCCTTTCCCCATATTTTCTTGCCTCACCTCGCCTCACCTTTCCCTGACTTTCCCTGCTTTTCCCCGTATTTTCCTGCCTCGCCTCGCATCGCCACGCCTCGCCTCACCTCACCTTGCCTTGCCTTTCCCTGCCTTTCCCTGCCTTTCCACGTATTTCCTTGCCTTCTCTTGTGTTGCCTTGCCTCGCCTCCCCTTGCCTCACCGCTCCTTGCCTTTCCCTGCCTTGCCTTGCCTGTCCCCTTATTTCCCTGCCTCGCCTCTCCTTGCCTTGCCTCCCCTCCCCTTGCCTTCACGCCTTACCTTGCCGTAGCAAAACCTTTAACTTCTTCCCAGCCAGCGCCAAGACTGTCCAATAGGGCTTCTCCCATAGCTTCCCAAGTGCATCATTCCAATGCAGTTTCTTCCTCAATCAAGAACACTTGATCTCTGCTCCAGAATAGAAGCTGCTTTACACAGGTTTTCCCACGTTTTATTCCTCTCCTGGCGGTTCTCCTCGCTCTTCTGGGCATCTGGGTGGGTATCTGGGTGTAGATCTGGGAGGGGTGGAAAATCATCTGAATGGTCACTAGATGGCAGCATTTCTCTAGAATTCTGCTTCGGGCATACTACAGGCGAAGTGGCTTCCCCTCTCTTTTTAGGTTCGGTGTAATTAAGAATACGATTAAAAAGTTGTGCTTCATTCGGGAGCATAGAAATAGGAGTGCAGAAGGGATTACACCAGGTAGGGTGAGACCAAAAGTACTCTGGGCAGGGTCATCCTTGCCGTTCCTTGCCTTGCCTTGTCTTGCCTTGCCTTGCCTTGCCATTACCTGCCTTTCCCCGCATTTCCCTACCTCGCCTCGCTGTGCCTTTCCTTGCCTTGACTTTCCCTGCATTTCCCTGACTTTCTCTGCCTTTCACCGTATTTGTCTTCCTCGCCTCGCATTGCTGCGCTTCGCCGTACCTTTCCCTGCCTTTCCCTGCCTCTCCCCGTTATTCCGTGCCTCGCCTCGTATTGCCTTGCCCTGCCTTGACTTTCCCTGCCTTTCCCTGTATTGCCTTTCCTTCTCTTGCGTTGCCTTGCCTCGCCTCGCCTCGCCTCAGCGCGCCTTGCCTTTCTCTGCCTTTCCCTGCCTGTCCCCTTATTTCCTTGCCTCGCCTCGCGTTGCCTTGCCTTGACTTGACTTTCCCTGCCTTTCCCTGCCTTTCCCTGCCTTTCCCCGCCTTTCCCTGCCTTTCCCCCTATATCCCTGCCTCACCTCGCATCGATGTGCCTTGCCTCGCTTTGCCTTGCCTTTTCCTGCTTTTCCCCATATTTCCCTGCCTAGCCCCATCTTGCCTTGCCTTGCATTGACTTTCCCTGCTTTTCCCTGCCTTTCCCTGTATTTCCTTGCCTCTCCTTGCCTCGCCACGTCTCGCATCTCCTCACCTTGCCTTGCCTTTCCCTGCCTTTCCCTGCCTTTCCCTCTGTTTCCATGCCTCGCCTCGCCTCGCCTCAGCTTTCCCTGCCTTTCCCTGCCTTTCCCCGTACTTCCCTGCCTCGCCTCTCCTCGCCACGCCTTGCCTCGCCTCACCTTGCCTTTCCCTGCCTTTCCCTGCCTTACCCCGTATTTCCCTGCCTCGCCTCACGTTGCCTTGCCTTGACGTTCCCTCCCTTCCCCTCCCTTTCCCTGCCTTTCCCCATATTTCCCTGCCTCGCCTCACGTTGCCTTGCCTTGCATTGACTTTCTCTGCCTTTCCCTGCCTTTCCCTGTATTTCCCTGCGTCGTCTCGCCTCGCCATGCCTCGCCTTGCCTCACCTTGCCTTGCCTTTCCCTGCCTTTCCCTGCCTTTCCACGTATTTCCCTGCCTCTCCTCGCATCGACATGCCTCGCCTCATCTTGCCTTCCCTTTACCTGCCTTTCCTCTTATTTCCCTGACTCGTCTCGCTTTCTCTTGCCTTGCCTTGATTTTCCCTGCCTTTCCTTGCCTTTCCCTGTATTTCCTTGCCTCGCCTCGACTGAACTTGCCTTGCTTCTCCCTGCCTTTCCCTGCTTTTCCACGTATTTCCCTGCCTCGCCTCACGATGCCGTGCCTTGAGTTGACTTTCCCTGCCTTTTCCTGCCTTTCCCCGTATTTCCCTGCCTCGCCACGCCTCGCCTCGCCTTGCCTTGCCTTGCCATTACCTGTCTTTCCCTGTATTTCCCTGCCTCGCCTCGCTTTCCCTTGCCTTGCCTTGACTTTCCTGCCTTTCCCAGTCTCTCCCTGCCTTTCCCCCTAATTCCTAGCCTCCTCTTGCATTGCTTTGCCTCGCCTTGCCTCACCGCACCTTGCCTTTCCCTGCCTTTCCTTGCCTTTCCCCATATTTCCCTGCCTCGCCTCGCCTCGCCTCGCCTTACCTCCCCTCGCCTTGCCTTCTTGCCTTGCATTGCCGTAGCAAAACCTTTAACTTCTTCCCAGCTATCGCTAAGACTGTCCCATAGGGCTTCTCCCCTAGCTTCCCAAGTGAATCATTCCAATGCAGTTTCTTCATCAATTGAGAAAACTTGATCTCTGCTCCAGAATAGAAGTTGCTTTACACCGGTTTTCCCACGTGTTCACAGAATCACAGAATGTTAGGGATTGGAAGGGACCTCAAAAGATCATCTAGTCCAATCCCCCTGCCAGAGCAGGTACACCTAGGTGAGGTTACACAGGAAGGCGTCCAGGCGGGTTTTGAATGTCTCCAGAGAAGGAGAATCCACAACCTCCCTGGGCAGCCTGTTCCAGTGTTCCGTCACCCTCACTGAGAAGAAGTTTCTTCTCAAATTTAAGTGGAACCTCTTGTGTTCCAGCCTGAACCCATTCCCCCTTGTCTTACTGTTGGTTGTCACCGAGAAGAGCCTGGCTCCATCCTCGTGACACCCACCCTTTATATATTTATAAACATTGATGAGCTCACCCCTCAGTCTCCTCTTCTCCAAGCTAAAGAGACCCAGCTCCCTCAGCCTTTCCTCATAAGGGAGATGCTCCACTCCATTAATTATCTTTGTGGCCCTGTTTTATTCCTGTCCTGGTGGTTCTCCTCCCTCTTCTGGGGATCTGGGTGGGGATCTGGGTGTCGATCTGGGTAGGGGTGGAAAATCTTCTGAATGGTCACTAGATGGCAGCATTTCTCTAGAAATCTGCTTCGGGCGTACTACAGGCGAAGTGGCTTCCCCTCCCTTTTTAGGTTCGGTGTAATTAAGAATACGATTAAAATGTTGTGCTTCATTCGGTAGCATAGAAATACGAGTGCAGAAGGGATTACACCAGGTAGGGTGAGACCAAAAGTACTCTAGCCATGGTCATCCTTGCCTTTCCTTGCCTTACCTTGCCTTGCCTTTCCTTGCCTTTCCTTGCCTTTCCTTGCTTTTCCTTGCCTTTCCTTTCCTTGCCTTGCCTTGCCTTGCCTTGCTTCGCCTCGTCTCGCCTCGCCTCGCTTCGCCTCCCCTCGCCTCCCCTCGCTTTCCTTCGCCTTGCCTCGACTTGCCTCGCCTCGCCTCCCCTCGCCTCCCCTCACCTCGCCTCCCCTCGCCTCGGCTCGCCTCGCTTCACCTCCCCTCACCTCCCCTCATCTCCTATCACCTCGCCTCACCTCCCTTTGCATCCCCTCGCCTCGCCTCGCCTCCCCTCGCCTCCCCTCGCCTCCCCTCGCCTTGCCGTCTTGCCTTGCCTTGCCTTGCCTTGCCTTTGCTTGCCTTTCCTTGCCTTTCCTTGCCTTTCCTTTCCTTTCCTTTCCTTGCCTTTCCTTTCCTTTCCTTGCCTTTCCTTTCCTTGCCTTTCCTTGCCTTGCCTTTCCTTTCCTTGCCTTGCCTTTCCTTTCCTTGCCTTTCCTTTCCTTGCCTTTCCTTGCCTTTCCTTGCCTTTCCTTGCCTTGCCTTTCCTTGCCTTGCCTTTCCTTTCCTTGCCTTTCCTTGCCTTGCCTTTCCTTGCCTTGCCTTTCCTTGCCTTGCCTTTCCTTGCCTTGCCTTTCCTTTCCTTGCCTTGCCTTGCCTTTCCTTGCCTTGCCTTTCCTTGCCTTGCCTTTCCTTGTCTTTCCTTTCCTTACCTTGCCTTTCCTTGCCTTGCCTTTCCTTGCCTTGCCTTGCCTTTCCTTGCCTTTCCTTGCCTTTCCTTTTCTTTCCTTGCCTTGCCTTGCCTTGCGTTGCCTTGCCTTGCCTTGCTTTACCTTGCCTTGCCTTGCCTTGCCTTGCCTTTCCCTGCTTTACCTTGCCTTGCCTTGCCTTGCCTTTCCTTCCCTTGCCTTGCCTTGCCTTGCCTTGACTTGCCTTTCCCTGCCTTGCCTTGCCTTTCCCTGCCTTGCCTTGCCTTGCCTTTCCTTACCTTGCCTTGCCTTGCCTTGCCTTCCATTCCTTGCCTTTCCTTGCCATTCCTTGCTTTTCCCTGCCTTTCCTTGCCTTTCCCTGCCATTCCTTGCCTTGCCTTGCCTTGCCTTGCATCGCCTCGTCTCGCCTCGCCTCGCTTCGCCTCCCCTCGCCTCCCCTCGCCTCCCCTCACTTCGCCTCCCCTCGCCTCGGCTCGCCTCGCTTCGCCTCCCCTCACCTCCCCTCGCCTTGCTGTCTTGCCTTGCCTTGCCTTGCCTTGCCTTTGCCTGCCTCGCCTCGCCTCGCCTTTCCTTTCCTTTCCTTTCCTTTCCTTTCCTTTCCTTTCCTTTCCTTTCCTTTCCTTTCCTTTCCTTTCCTTTCCTTTCCTTTCCTTTCCTTTCCTTTCCTTTCCTTTCCTTTCCTTTCCTTGCCTTTCCTTTCCTTTCCTTGCCTTTCCTTGCCTTTCCTTGCCTTTCCTTTCCTTTCATTGCCTTTCCTTTCCTTTCCTTGCCTTTCCTTTCCTTTCCTTGCCTTTCCTTTCCTTGCCTTGCCTTTCCTTTCCTTGCCTTTCCTTGCCTTGCCTTGCCTTGCCTTGCCTTGCCTTGCCTTGCCTTGACTTGCCTTGCCTTTCCTTGCCTTTCCTTGCCTTTCCTTGCCTTGCCTTTCCTTGCCTTGCCTTTCCTTGCCTTTCCTTCCCTTGCCTTGCCTTGCCTTGCCTTGCCTTGCCTTGCCTTGCCTTGCCTTGCCTTGCCTTCCCTTCCCTTGCCTTGCCTTTCCGTGCCTTGCCTTGCCTTGCCTTGCCTTGCCTTGCCTTTCCCCGCCTTTTCCTGCATTTCCCTGTATTTCCCTGCCTCACCTCGCGTAGCCTTCCCTTGCATTGTCTTTCCCTGCCTTTCCCTGCCTTTCCCCTTATTTCCCTGACTCGTCTCCCTTTCCCTTGCCTTGCCTTGACTTTCCCCGCCTTTCCCTGCCTTTCCCCGTATTTTTTTGCCTCGCCTTGCCTCGCCTTCACCTCGACTTTCCCTGTATTTTCCTGTTTTGCCTCGCATCGCTGCGCCTTGCATTGCCTTGCCTTTCCCTGCCTTTTCTTGCATTTCCCTGTGTTTCCCTGCCTCATCTCGCGTTGCCTTGCCTTGACTTTCCCTGCCTTTCTCTGCCTTTTACTGCCTTTCCCCATATTTCATGCCTCGCCTCGCATTGACGCGGCTCGCCTCGTCTTGCCTTGCCTTTACCTGCCTTTCCCCGTATTTCCCTGCCTCGCCTCGCTTTGCCTTGCCTTGACTTGACTTTCCCTGCCTTTCCCCTTATTTTCTTGCCTCGCCTTGCCTCGCCTTCACCTCGACTTTCCCCTTATTTACCTGCCTTGCCCCGCATCGCTGCGCACTGCCTTGCCTTTCCCTGCCTTTTCCTGCATTTCCCTGTATTTCTCTGCCTTGCCTCGCGTGGCCTTGTCTTGCATTGACTTCCCTGCCTTTCCCTGTGTTTCCATGCCTCGCCTCGCCTCGCCACGCCTCGCCTTGCCTCACCTTGCCTTGCCTTTCCCTGCCTTTCCCTGCCTTTCCACGTATTTCCCTGCCTCTCCTCGCATCGACATGCCTCGCCTCATCTTGCCTTCCCTTTACCTGCCTTTCCTCTTATTTCCCTGACTCGTCTCGCTTTCTCTTGCCTTGCCTTGATTTTCCCTGCCTTTCCTTGCCTTTCCCTGTATTTCCTTGCCTCGCCTCGACTGAACTTGCCTTGCTTCTCCCTGCCTTTCCCTGCCTTTCCACGTATTTCCCTGCCTCGCCTCACGATGCCGTGCCTTGAGTTGACTTTCCCTGCCTTTTCCTGCCTTTCCCCGTATTTCCCTGCCTCGCCGCGCTTCGCCGCGCCTTGCCTTGCCTTGCCATTACCTGTCTTTCCCTGTATTTCCCTGCCTCGCCTCGCTTTCCCTTGCCTTGCCTTGACTTTCCTGCCTTTCCCAGTCTCTCCCTGCCTTTCCCCCTAATTCCTAGCCTTCTCTTGCATTGCTTTGCCTCGCCTTGCCTCACCGCACCTTGCCTTTCCCTGCCTTTCCTTGCCTTTCCCCATATTTCCCTGCCTCGCCTCACCTCGCCTCGCCTTGCCTTCTTGCCTTGCATTGCCGTAGCAAAACCTTTAACTTCTTCCCAGCTATCGCTAAGACTGTCCCGTAGGGCTTCTCCCCTAGCTTCCCAAGTGAATCATTCCAATGCAGTTTCTTCATCAATTGAGAAAACTTGATCTCTGCTCCAGAATAGAAGTTGCTTTACACCGGTTTTCCCACGTTTTCACAGAATCACAGAATGTTAGGGATTGGAAGGGACCTCAAAAGATCATCTAGTCCAATCCCCCTGCCAGAGCAGGTACACCTAGGTGAGGTTACACAGGAAGGCATCCAGGCGGGTTTTGAATGTCTCCAGAGAAGGAGAATCCACAACCTCCCTGGGCAGCCTGTTCCAGTGTTCCGTCACCCTCACTGAGAAGAAGTTTCTTCTCAAATGTAAGTGGAACCTCTTGTGTTCCAGCCTGAACCCATTACCCCTTGTCTTACTGTTGGTTGTCACCGAGAAGAGCCTGGCTCCATCCTCGTGACACCCACCCTTTATATATTTATAAACATTGATGAGGTCACCCCTCAGTCTCCTCTTCTCCAAGCTAAAGAGACACAGCTCCCTCAGCCTTTCCTCATAAGGGAGATGCTCCACTCCATTAATTATCTTTGTGGCCCTGTTTTATTCCTGTCCTGGTGGTTCTCCTCCCTCTTCTGGGGATCTGGGTGGGGATCTGGGTGTCGATCTGGGTAGGGGTGGAAAATCTTCTGAATGGTCACTAGATGGCAGCATTTCTCTAGAAATCTGCTTCGGGCGTACTACAGGCGAAGTGGCTTCCCCTCCCTTTTTAGGTTCGGTGTAATTAAGAATACGATTAAAATGTTGTGCTTCATTCGGTAGCATAGAAATACGAGTGCAGAAGGGATTACACCAGGTAGGGTGAGACCAAAAGTACTCTAGCCATGGTCATCCTTGCCTTTCCTTGCCTTACCTTGCCTTGCCTTTCCTTGCCTTTCCTTGCCTTTCCTTGCCTTTCCTTGCTTTTCCTTGCCTTGTCTTGCCTTGCCTTGCCTTGCCTTGCCTTGCTTCGCCTCGTCTCGCCTCGCCTCGCTTCGCCTCCCCTCGCCTCCCCTCGCTTTCCTTCGCCTTGCCTCGACTTGCCTCGCCTCGCCTCCCCTCGCCTCCCCTCACCTCGCCTCCCCTCGCCTCGGCTCGCCTCGCTTCACCTCCCCTCACCTCCCCTCGTCTCCTATCATCTCGCCTCACCTCCCTTTGCATCCCCTCGCCTCGCCTTGCCTCCCCTCGCCTCCCCTCGCCTCCCCTCGCCTTGCCGTCTTGCCTTGCCTTGCCTTGCCTTTGCTTGCCTTGCCTAGCCTCGCGTTGCCTTTCCTTTCCTTTCCTTTCCTTTCCTTTCCTTTCCTTTCCTTTCCTTTCCTTTCCTTTCCTTTCCTTTCCTTTCCTTTCCTTTCCTTTCCTTTCCTTTCCTTTCCTTTCCTTTTCTTTCCTTTCCTTTCCTTGCCTTGCCTTGCCTTGCCGTGCCTTGCCTTGCCTTGCCTTGCCGTGCCTTGCCTTGCCTTTCCCCGCCTTTTCCTGCATTTCCCTGTATTTTCCTGCCTCGCCTCGCGTGGCCTTCCCTTGCATTGACTTTCCCTGCCTTTCCCCTTATTTCCCTGACTCGTCTCCCTTTCCCTTGCCTTGCCTTGACTTTCCCCGCCTTTCCCTGCCTTTCCACGTATTTCCTTGTCTCTCCTCACCTCGTCTCACCTCGTCTCACCTTTCCCTGTCTTTTCCTGCTTTTCCCCGTATTTTCCTGCCTCGCCTCGCCTCGCCACGCCTCGCCTCGCCTTGCCTTGCCTTGACTTTCCCTGCCTTTCCCTGTATTTCCCTGCCTCACCTCATGTTGCCTTGCCTTGACCTTCCCTGCCTTTCCCTACCTTTCCACGCCTTTTCCCGTATTACCCTGCCTCGCCTCGCATCTACGCGCCTCGCCTCGCTTTGCCTTGCCTTTACCTGCCTTTCCCTGCCTTTTCCTGCCTTTCCCCTTATTTCTCTGCTTCGCCTGTCATTGCCTTGCCTTGCATTGACTTTCCCTGCATTTCCATGCCTTTCCCTGTATTTCCTTGCCTCGCCTCGCGTTGCCTTGCCTTGCCTCGCCTCAACTTGCCTTGCCTTTCCCTGACTTTCCCTGCCTTTCCCCGTATTTCCCTGCCTCGCCTCGCATCGACGCGCCTCGCCTCGCTTTGCCTTGCCTTTACCTGCCTTTCCCCGAATTTCCCTGCCTCGCCTCGCTTTGCGTTGACTTTCCCTGTCTTTCCCTGCCTTTTCCTGCCTTTCCCCTTATTTTCCTGCCTCGCCTCGCATTGCCTTGCCTTAACTTTCCCTGCCTTTCCCTGCCTTTCCCTGTATTTCCTTGCCTCGCCTCATCTCGCCACACCTCGCCTCGTCTCACCTTGCCTTTCCCTTCCTTTCCCTGCCTTTCCCCGTATTTCCCTGCCTCGCCTTGCATTGACTTTCCCTGTCTTTCCCTGCCTTTCCCTGCCTTCCCCCGTATTTCCCTGTCTCGCTTCGCCTCGCCGTGCCTCGCCGCGGCGTGCCTCGCCTCGCCTTTCCCTGCCTTTCTCTGCCTTTCCCTACATTTCCCCGTATGTCCCTACCTCGCCTCACTTTGCCTTGCCTTGCCTTTCCCTGCCTTTGCCTGCCTTTCCACATATTTCCATGCCTTGCCTCGCCTTGCGTTTCCATGCCTTGCATTGACTTTCCCTGCCTTTCCCTGTATTTCCATACCTCGCCTCGCCTCGCCACACCTCGCCTCGCCTCACCTTCCCTTGCCTTTCCCTGCCTTTCCCCGTATTTCCCTGCCTCGCCTCGCGTTGCCTTGCCTTGACCTTCCCTGCCTTTCCCTGCCTTTCCTTGCTTTTCCCCGTATTTCCTTGCCTCGCCTCGCATCAACGCGCCTCGCCTCGTCTTGCCTTGCCTTTACCTTCATTTCCAAGTATTTCCCTGCCTCGCCTCGCTATGCCTTGACTTTCCCTGCCTTTCCTTGACTTTACCTGTCTTTCCCCGCCTTTCCCCGTATTTCCCTGCCTCGCCTCGGCTCCTCTCGGCTTGCCTCACCTTTCCCTGCCTTTCCCTGCTTTTCCCCATATTTTCCTGCCTCGCTTCTCATTGCCTTGCCTTGCATTGACTTTCCCTGCCTTTCCCTACCTTTCCCTGCCTTTCCCCATATTTTCTTGCCTCACCTCGCCTCACCTTTCCCTGACTTTCCCTGCTTTTCCCCGTATTTTCCTGCCTCGCCTCGCATCGCCACGCCTCGCCTCACCTCACCTTGCCTTGCCTTTCCCTGCCTTTCCCTGCCTTTCCACCTATTTCCTTGCCTTCTCTTGTGTTGCCTTGCCTCGCCTCCCCTTGCCTCACCGCTCCTTGCCTTTCCCTGCCTTGCCTTGCCTGTCCCCTTATTTCCCTGCCTCGCCTCTCCTTGCCTTGCCTCCCCTCCCCTTGCCTTCACGCCTTACCTTGCCGTAGCAAAACCTTTAACTTCTTCCCAGCCAGCGCCAAGACTGTCCAATAGGGCTTCTCCCATAGCTTCCCAAGTGCATCATTCCAATGCAGTTTCTTCCTCAATCAAGAACACTTGATCTCTGCTCCAGAATAGAAGCTGCTTTACACAGGTTTTCCCACGTTTTATTCCTCTCCTGGCGGTTCTCCTCGCTCTTCTGGGCATCTGGGTGGGTATCTGGGTGTAGATCTGGGAGGGGTGGAAAATCATCTGAAGGGTCACTAGATGGCAGCATTTCTCTAGAATTCTGCTTCGGGCATACTACAGGCGAAGTGGCTTCCCCTCTCTTTTTAGGTTCGGTGTAATTAAGAATACGATTAAAAAGTTGTGCTTCATTCGGGAGCATAGAAATAGGAGTGCAGAAGGGATTACACCAGGTAGGGTGAGACCAAAAGTACTCTGGGCAGGGTCATCCTTGCCGTTCCTTGCCTTGCCTTGTCTTGCCTTGCCTTGCCTTGCCATTACCTGCCTTTCCCCGCATTTCCCTACCTCGCCTCGCTGTGCCTTTCCTTGCCTTGACTTTCCCTGCATTTCCCTGACTTTCTCTGCCTTTCACCGTATTTGTCTTCCTCGCCTCGCATTGCTGCGCTTCGCCGTACCTTTCCCTGCCTTTCCCTGCCTCTCCCCGTTATTCCGTGCCTCGCCTCGTATTGCCTTGCCCTGCCTTGACTTTCCCTGCCTTTCCCTGTATTGCCTTTCCTTCTCTTGCGTTGCCTTGCCTCGCCTCGCCTCGCCTCAGCGCGCCTTGCCTTTCTCTGCCTTTCCCTGCCTGTCCCCTTATTTCCCTGCCTCGCCTCGCGTTGCCTTGCCTTGACTTGACTTTCCCTGCCTTTCCCTGACTTTCCCTGCCTTTCCCCGCCTTTCCCTGCCTTTCCCCCTATATCCCTGCCTCACCTCGCATCGATGTGCCTTGCCTCGCTTTGCCTTGCCTTTTCCTGCTTTTCCCCGTATTTCCCTGCCTAGCCCCATCTTGCCTTGCCTTGCATTGACTTTCCCTGCTTTTCCCTGCCTTTCCCTGTATTTCCTTGCCTCTCCTTGCCTCGCCACGTCTCGCATCTCCTCACCTTGCCTTGCCTTTCCCTGCCTTTCCCTGCCTTTCCCTCTGTTTCCATGCCTCGCCTCGCCTCGCCTCAGCTTTCCCTGCCTTTCCCTGCCTTTCCCCGTACTTCCCTGCCTCGCCTCTCCTCGCCACGCCTTGCCTCGCCTCACCTTGCCTTTCCCTGCCTTTCCCTGCCTTACCCCGTATTTCCCTGCCTCGCCTCACGTTGCCTTGCCTTGACGTTCCCTCCCTTCCCCTCCCTTTCCCTGCCTTTCCCCATATTTCCCTGCCTCGCCTCACGTTGCCTTGCCTTGCATTGACTTTCTCTGCCTTTCCCTGCCTTTCCCTGTATTTCCCTGCGTCGTCTCGCCTCGCCACGCCTCGCCTTGCCTCACCTTGCCTTGCCTTTCCCTGCCTTTCCCTGCCTTTCCACGTATTTCCCTGCCTCTCCTCGCATCGACATGCCTCGCCTCACCTTGCCTTCCCTTTACCTGCCTTTCCTCTTATTTCCCTGACTCGTCTCGCTTTCTCTTGCCTTGCCTTGATTTTCCCTGCCTTTCCTTGCCTTTCCCTGTATTTCCTTGCCTCGCCTCGACTGAACTTGCCTTGCTTCTCCCTGCCTTTCCCTGCTTTTCCACGTATTTCCCTGCCTCGCCTCACGATGCCGTGCCTTGAGTTGACTTTCCCTGCCTTTTCCTGCCTTTCCCCGTATTTCCCTGCCTCGCCGCGCTTCGCCGCGCCTTGCCTTGCCTTGCCATTACCTGTCTTTCCCTGTATTTCCCTGCCTCGCCTCACTTTCCCTTGCCTTGCCTTGACTTTCCTGCCTTTCCCAGTCTCTCCCTGCCTTTCCCCCTAATTCCTAGCCTCCTCCTGCATTGCTTTGCCTCGCCTTGCCTCACCGCACCTTGCCTTTCCCTGCCTTTCCTTGCCTTTCCCCATATTTCCCTGCCTCGCCTCGCCTTGCCTCCCCTCGCCTTGCCTTCTTGCCTTGCATTGCCGTAGCAAAACCTTTAACTTCTTCCCAGCTATCGCTAAGACTGTCCCGTAGGGCTTCTCCCCTAGCTTCCCAAGTGAATCATTCCAATGCAGTTTCTTCATCAATTGAGAAAACTTGATCTCTGCTCCAGAATAGAAGTTGCTTTACACCGGTTTTCCCACGTTTTCACAGAATCACAGAATGTTAGGGATTGGAAGGGACCTCAAAAGATCATCTAGTCCAATCCCCCTGCCAGGGCAGGTACACCTAGGTGAGGTTACACAGGAAGGCGTCCAGGCGGGTTTTGAATGTCTCCAGAGAAGGAGAATCCACAACCTCCCTGGGCAGCCTGTTCCAGTGTTCCGTCACCCTCACTGAGAAGAAGTTTCTTCTCAAATTTAAGTGGAACCTCTTGTGTTCCAGCCTGAACCCATTCCCCCTTGTCTTACTGTTGGTTGTCACCGAGAAGAGCCTGGCTCCATCCTCGTGACACCCACCCTTTATATATTTATAAACATTGATGAGCTCACCCCTCAGTCTCCTCTTCTCCAAGCTAAAGAGACCCAGCTCCCTCAGCCTTTCCTCATAAGGGAGATGCTCCACTCCATTAATTATCTTTGTGGCCCTGTTTTATTCCTGTCCTGGTGGTTCTCCTCCCTCTTCTGGGGATCTGGGTGGGGATCTGGGTGTCGATCTGGGTAGGGGTGGAAAATCTTCTGAATGGTCACTAGATGGCAGCATTTCTCTAGAAATCTGCTTCGGGCGTACTACAGGCGAAGTGGCTTCCCCTCCCTTTTTAGGTTCGGTGTAATTAAGAATACGATTAAAATGTTGTGCTTCATTCGGTAGCATAGAAATACGAGTGCAGAAGGGATTACACCAGGTAGGGTGAGACCAAAAGTACTCTAGCCATGGTCATCCTTGCCTTTCCTTGCCTTACCTTGCCTTGCCTTTCCTTGCCTTTCCTTGCCTTTCCTTGCTTTTCCTTGCCTTTCCTTGCCTTGCCTTGCCTTGCCTTGCCTTGCTTCGCCTCGTCTCGCCTCGCCTCGCTTCGCCTCCCCTCGCCTCCCCTCGCTTTCCTTCGCCTTGCCTCGACTTGCCTCGCCTCGCCTCCCCTCGCCTCCCCTCACCTCGCCTCCCCTCGCCTCGGCTCGCCTCGCTTCACCTCCCCTCACCTCCCCTCATCTCCTATCACCTCGCCTCACCTCCCTTTGCATCCCCTCGCCTCGCCTCGCCTCCCCTCGCCTCCCCTCGCCTCCCCTCGCCTTGCCGTCTTGCCTTGCCTTGCCTTGCCTTGCCTTTGCTTGCCTTGCCTAGCCTCGCGTTGCCTTTCCTTTCCTTTCCTTTCCTTGCCTTGCCTTGCCTTGCCTTGCCTTGCCTTGCCTTGCCTTGCCTTTCTGTTCCTTGCCTTGCCGTGCCTTGCCTTGCCTTTCCCCGCCTTTTCCTGCATTTCCCTGTATTTTCCTGCCTCGCCTCGCGTGGCCTTCCCTTGCATTGACTTTCCCTGCCTTTCCCCTTATTTCCCTGACTCGTCTCCCTTTCCCTTGCCTTGCCTTGACTTTCCCCGCCTTTCCCTGCCTTTCCACGTATTTCCTTGTCTCTCCTCACCTCGTCTCACCTCGTCTCACCTTTCCCTGTCTTTTCCTGCTTTTCCCCGTATTTTCCTGCCTCGCCTCGCCTCGCCACGCCTCGCCTCGCCTTGCCTTGCCTTGACTTTCCCTGCCTTTCCCTGTAGTTCCCTGCCTCACCTCATGTTGCCTTGCCTTGACCTTCCCTGCCTTTCCCTACCTTTCCACGCCTTTTCCCGTATTACCCTGCCTCGCCTCGCATCTACGCGCCTCGCCTCGCTTTGCCTTGCCTTTACCTGCCTTTCCCTGCCTTTTCCTGCCTTTCCCCTTATTTCTCTGCTTCGCCTGTCATTGCCTTGCCTTGCATTGACTTTCCCTGCATTTCCATGCCTTTCCCTGTATTTCCTTGCCTCGCCTCGCGTTGCCTTGCCTTGCCTCGCCTCAACTTGCCTTGCCTTTCCCTGACTTTCCCTGCCTTTCCCCGTATTTCCCTGCCTCGCCTCGCATCGACGCGCCTCGCCTCGCTTTGCCTTGCCTTTACCTGCCTTTCCCCGAATTTCCCTGCCTCGCCTCGCTTTGCGTTGACTTTCCCTGTCTTTCCCTGCCTTTTCCTGCCTTTCCCCTTATTTTCCTGCCTCGCCTCGCATTGCCTTGCCTTAACTTTCCCTGCCTTTCCCTGTATTTCCTTGCCTCGCCTCATCTCGCCACGCCTCGCCTTGTCTCACCTTGCCTTTCCCTTCCTTTCCCTGCCTTTCCCCGTATTTCCCTGCCTCGCCTTGCATTGACTTTCCCTGTCTTTCCCTGCCTTCCCCCGTATTTCCCTGTCTCGCTTCGCCTCGCCGTGCCTCGCCGCGGCGTGCCTCGCCTCGCCTTTCCCTGCCTTTCTCTGCCTTTCCCTACATTTCCCCGTATGTCCCTACCTCGCCTCACTTTGCCTTGCCTTGCCTTTCCCTGCCTTTGCCTGCCTTTCCACATATTTCCATGCCTTGCCTCGCCTTGCGTTTCCATGCCTTGCATTGACTTTCCCTGCCTTTCCCTGTATTTCCATACCTCGCCTCGCCTCGCCACACCTCGCCTCGCCTCACCTTCCCTTGCCTTTCCCTGCCTTTCCCCGTATTTCCCTGCCTCGCCTCGCGTTGCCTTGCCTTGACCTTCCCTGCCTTTCCCTGCCTTTCCTTGCTTTTCCCCGTATTTCCTTGCCTCGCCTCGCATCAACGCGCCTCGCCTCGTCTTGCCTTGCCTTTACCTTCATTTCCAAGTATTTCCCTGCCTCGCCTCGCTATGCCTTGACTTTCCCTGCCTTTCCTTGACTTTACCTGTCTTTCCCCGCCTTTCCCTGTATTTCCCTGCCTCGCCTCGGCTCGTCTCGGCTTGCCTCACCTTTCCCTGCCTTTCCCTGCTTTTCCCCATATTTTCCTGCCTCGCTTCTCATTGCCTTGCCTTGCATTGACTTTCCCTGCCTTTCCCTACCTTTCCCTGCCTTTCCCCATATTTTCTTGCCTCACCTCGCCTCACCTTTCCCTGACTTTCTCTCCTTTTCCCCGTATTTTCCTGCCTCGCCTCGCATCGCCACGCCTCGCCTCACCTCACCTTGCCTTGCCTTTCCCTGCCTTTCCACGTATTTCCTTGCCTTCTCTTGTGTTGCCTTGCCTCGCCTCCCCTCGCCTCACCGCTCCTTGCCTTTCCCTGCCTTGCCTTGCCTGTCCCCTTATTTCCCTGCCTCGCCTCTCCTTGCCTTGCCTCCCCTCCCCTTGCCTTCTCGCCTTGCCTTGCCGTAGCAAAACCTTTAACTTCTTCCCAGCCAGCGCCAAGACTATCCCATAGGGCTTCTCCCATAGCTTCCCAAGTGCATCATTCCAATGCAGTTTCTTCCTCAATCAAGAACACTTGATCTCTGCTCCAGAATAGAAGCTGCTCTACACAGGTTTTCCCACGTTTTATTCCTCTCCTGGCGGTTCTCCTCACTCTTCTGGGCTCTGGGTGGGTATCTGGGTGTAGATCTGGGAGGGGTGGAAAATCATCTGAATGGTCACTAGATGGCAGCATTTCTCCAGAATTCTGCTTCGGGCATACTACAGGCGAAGTGGCTTCCCCTCTCTTTTTAGGTTCGGTGTAATTAAGAATACGATTAAAAAGTTGTGCTTCATTCGGGAGCATAGAAATAGGAGTGCAGAAGGGATTACACCAGGTAGGGTGAGACCAAAAGTACTCTGGGCAGGGTCATCCTTGCCGTTCCTTGCCTTGCCTTGTCTTGCCTTGCCTTGCCTTGCCATTACCTGCCTTTCCCCGCATTTCCCTACCTCGCCTCGCTGTGCCTTTCCTTGCCTTGACTTTCCCTGCATTTCCCTGACTTTCTCTGCCTTTCACCGTATTTGTCTTCCTCGCCTCGCATTGCCGCGCTTCGCCGTACCTTTCCCTGCCTTTCCCTGCCTTTCCCCGTTATTCCGTGCCTCGCCTCGTATTGCCTTGCCCTGCCTTGACTTTCCCTGCCTTTCCCTGTATTGCCTTTCCTTCTCTTGCGTTGCCTTGCCTCGCCTCGCCTCGCCTCAGCGCGCCTTGCCTTTCTCTGCCTTTCCCTGCCTGTCCCCTTATTTCCCTGCCTCGCCTCGCGTTGCCTTGCCTTGACTTGACTTTCCCTGCCTTTCCCTGACTTTCCCTGCCTTTCCCCGCCTTTCCCTGCCTTTCCCCGTATTTCCTTGCCTCGCCTCACCTCGCCTCGCCTCGCCTCACCCTTCTTTGCCTTTCCCTGCCTTTCCCTGTATTTTCCTGCCTCGCCTTGCGTTGCCTTGCCTTGCCTTGACTTTCCCTCCCTTTCCCTGTCTTTCCCCGTATTTCCTTTTCTTCTCTTGCGTTGCCTTGCCTTGCCTTGCCTTGCTTTGCCTTGCCTCGCCTCGACTCGCCTTGCCTTTCCCTGCCTTTCCCGGTATTTCACTGCCTCGCCTCGGGTTGCCTTGTCTTGCCTTGACTTTCCCTGCCTTTCCCTGCTTTTCCCCGTCTTTCCCTGCCTCGCCTCGCATCGATGCGCCCCGCCTCGTCTTCCCTTGCCTTTCCTTGATTTTCCTTGCCTTTCCCTGTATTTCCCTGCCTCGCCTCGCATTGCATTGCCTTTCCTTGACTTCCCTGCCTTTTCCTGCCTTTACCTGCCTCCCCGTATTTCCCTGCCTCGCCTCGCCTCGCCTTGCCTCCCCTCACCTCGCCTTCTTGCCTTGCCTTGCCATAGCAAAACCTTTAACTTCTTCCCAGGCATCGCTAAGACTGTCCCATAGGGCTTCTCCCATAGCTTCCCAAGTGCATCATTCCAATGCAGTTTCTTCCTCAATCAAGAACACTTGATCTCTGCTCCAGAATAGAAGCTGCTTTACACAGGTTTTCCCACGTTTTATTCCTCTCCTGGCGGTTCTCCTCGCTCTTCTGGGGATCCTGGTGGGGATCTGGGTGTAGATCTGGGTAGGGGTGGAAAATCTTCTGAATGGTCACTAGATGGCAGCATTTCTCTAGAAATCTGCTTCTTGAGTACTACAGAAGAAGTGGCTTCCCCTCCCTTTTTCGGTGCAGTGTAATTGAGAATACGATTCAAATGTTGTGCTTCATTCGGTTTCATAGAAATAGGAGTGCAGAAGGGATTACACCAGGTAGGGTGAGACCAAACGTACTCTGGGCAGGGTCACCCTTTCCGTTCCTTTCCTTTCCTTTCCTTTCCTTGCCTTTCCTTTCCTTTCCTTGCCTTTCCTTGCCTTTCCTTTCCTTTCCTTTCCTTTCCTTTCCTTTCCTTTCCTTTCCTTTCCTTGCCTTTCTTTTCCTTTCCTTTCCTTTCCTTGCCTTTCATTTCCTTGCCTTTCCTTTCCTTGCCTTTCCTTTCCTTGCCTTTCCTTTCCTTGCCTTTCCTTTCCTTTCCTTGCCTTTCCTTTCCTTTCCTTGCCTTGCCTTTCCTTTCCTTGCCTTGCCTTTCCTTGCCTTGCCTTGCCTTGCCTTGCCTTGCCTTGCCTTGCCTTCCCTTGCCTTTCCTTTCCGCACCTTTCCTTTCCTTTCCTTTCCTTTCCTTTCCTTTCCTTTCCTTTCCTTTCCTTTCCTTTCCTTTCCGCACCTTTCCTTTCCTTTCCTTTCCTTTCCTTTCCTTTCCTTTCCTTTCCTTTCCTTTCCTTTCCTTTCCTTTCCTTTCCTTTCCTTTCCTTTCCTTTCCTTTCCTTTCCTTTCCTTTCCTTTCTTTCCTTTCCTTTCCTTTCCTTTCCTTTCCTTTCCTTTCCTTTCCTTTCCTTGCCTTGCCTTTCCTTTCCTTTCCTTCCCTTTCCTTGCCTTTTCTTGCCTTGCCTTTCCTTTCCTTGCCTTGCCTTGCCTTGCCTTGCCTTGCCTTGCCTTGCCTTGCCTTGCATTTCCTTGCCTTGCCTTTCCTTGCCTTGCCTTTCCTTTCCTTGCCTTGCCTTGCCTTTCCTTGCCTTGCCTTGCCTTTCCTTGCCTTGCCTTTCCTTGCCTTTCCTTTCCTTGCCTTTCCTTTCCTTACCTTGCCTTTCCTTGCCTTGCCTTTCCTTGCCTTGCCTTGCCTTTCCTTGCCTTTCCTTGCCTTTCCTTTTCTTTCCTTGCCTTGCCTTGCCTTGCCTTGCCTTGCCTTGCCTTGCTTTACCTTGCCTTGCCTTGCCTTGCCTTGCCTTTCCCTGCTTTACCTTGCCTTGCCTTGCCTTGCCTTTCCTTCCCTTCCCTTGCCTTGCCTTGCCTTGACTTGCCTTTCCCTGCCTTGCCTTGCCTTTCCCTGCCTTGCCTTGCCTTGCCTTGCCTTACCTTGCCTTGCCTTGCCTTGCCTTCCCTTCCTTGCCTTTCCTTGCCATTCCTTGCTTTTCCCTGCCTTTCCTTGCCTTTCCCTGCCATTCCTTGCCTTGCCTTGCCTTGCCTTGCATCGCCTCGTCTCGCCTCGCCTCGCTTCGCCTCCCCTCGCCTCCCCTCGCCTCCCCTCACTTCGCCTCCCCTCGCCTCGGCTCGCCTCGCTTCGCCTCCCCTCACCTCCCCTCGCCTTGCTGTCTTGCCTTGCCTTGCCTTGCCTTGCCTTTGCCTGCCTCGCCTCGCCTCGCCTCGCGTTTCCTTTCCTTTCCTTTCCTTTCCTTTCCTTTCCTTTCCTTTCCTTTCCTTTCCTTTCCTTTCCTTTCCTTTCCTTTCCTTTCCTTTCCTTTCCTTTCCTTTCCTTTCCTTTCCTTTCCTTTCCTTTCCTTTCCTTTCCTTTCCTTTCCTTTCCTTTCCTTTCCTTTCCTTTCCTTTCCTTGCCTTGCCTTGCCTTGCCTTGCCTTGCCTTGCCTTGCCTTGCCTTGCCTTTCCTTGCCTTTCCTTTCCTTTCCTTTCCTTGCCTTGCCTTGCCTTGCCTTGCCTTGCCTTGCCTTGCCTTGCCTTGCCTTGCCTTGCCTTCCCTTGCCTTTCCTTTCCGCACCTTTCCTTTCCTTTCCTTTCCTTTCCTTTCCTTTCCGCACCTTTCCTTTCCTTTCCTTTCCTTTCCTTTCCTTTCCTTTCCTTTCCTTTCCTTTCCTTTCCTTTCCTTTCCTTTCCTTTCCTTTCCTTTCCTTTCCTTTCTTTCCTTTCCTTTCCTTTCCTTTCCTTTCCTTTCCTTTCCTTTCCTTTCCTTTCCTTTCCTTCCCTTTCCTTGCCTTTTCTTGCCTTGCCTTGCCTTGCCTTGCCTTGCCTTGCCTTGCCTTGCCTTGCCTTGCCTTGCCTTGCCTTGCATTTCCTTGCCTTGCCTTTCCTTGCCTTGCCTTGCCTTTCCTTGCCTTGCCTTGCCTTTCCTTGCCTTGCCTTGCCTTTCCTTTCCTTGCCTTTCCTTGCCTTTCCTTTCCTTGCCTTTCCTTTCCTTACCTTGCCTTTCCTTGCCTTGCCTTTCCTTGCCTTGCCTTGCCTTTCCTTGCCTTTCCTTGCCTTTCCTTTTCTTTCCTTGCCTTGCCTTGCCTTGCCTTGCCTTGCCTTGCCTTGCTTTACCTTGCCTTGCCTTGCCTTGCCTTGCCTTTCCCTGCTTTACCTTGCCTTGCCTTGCCTTGCCTTTCCTTCCCTTCCCTTGCCTTGCCTTGCCTTGACTTGCCTTTCCCTGCCTTGCCTTGCCTTTCCCTGCCTTGCCTTGCCTTGCCTTGCCTTACCTTGCCTTGCCTTGCCTTGCCTTCCCTTCCTTGCCTTTCCTTGCCATTCCTTGCTTTTCCCTGCCTTTCCTTGCCTTTCCCTGCCATTCCTTGCCTTGCCTTGCCTTGCCTTGCATCGCCTCGTCTCGCCTCGCCTCGCTTCGCCTCCCCTCGCCTCCCCTCGCCTCCCCTCACTTCGCCTCCCCTCGCCTCGGCTCGCCTCGCTTCGCCTCCCCTCACCTCCCCTCGCCTTGCTGTCTTGCCTTGCCTTGCCTTGCCTTGCCTTTGCCTGCCTCGCCTCGCCTCGCCTCGCGTTTCCTTTCCTTTCCTTTCCTTTCCTTTCCTTTCCTTTCCTTTCCTTTCCTTTCCTTTCCTTTCCTTTCCTTTCCTTTCCTTGCCTTTCCTTTCCTTTCCTTGCCTTTCCTTTCCTTTCCTTGCCTTTCCTTTCCTTTCCTTTCCTTTCCTTTCCTTTCCTTTCCTTTCCTTTCCTTTCCTTTCCTTTCCTTGCCTTTCCTTGCCTTTCCTTGCCTTGCCTTTCCTTGCCTTGCCTTGCCTTGCCTTGCCTTTCCTTGCCTTTCCTTCCCTTTCCTTGCCTTGCCTTGCCTTGCCTTGCCTTGCCTTCCCTTCCCTTGCCTTGCCTTTCCGTGCCTTGCCTTGCCTTGCCTTGCCTTGCCTTGCCTTTCCCCGCCTTTTCCTGCATTTCCCTGTATTTCCCTGCCTCACCTCGCGTAGCCTTCCCTTGCATTGTCTTTCCCTGCCTTTCCCTGCCTTTCCCCTTATTTCCCTGACTCGTCTCCCTTTCCCTTGCCTTGCCTTGACTTTCCCCGCCTTTCCCTGCCTTTCCCCGTATTTTTTTGCCTCGCCTTGCCTCGCCTTCACCTCGACTTTCCCTGTATTTTCCTGTTTTGCCTCGCATCGCTGCGCCTTGCATTGCCTTGCCTTTCCCTGCCTTTTCTTGCATTTCCCTGTGTTTCCCTGCCTCACCTCGCGTTGCCTTGCCTTGACTTTCCCTGCCTTTCTCTGCCTTTCACTGCCTTTCCCCATATTTCATGCCTCGCCTCGCATTGACGCGTCTCGCCTCGTCTTGCCTTGCCTTTGCCTGCCTTTCCCCGTATTTCCCTGCCTCGCCTCGCTTTGCCTTGCCTTGACTTGACTTTCCCTGCCTTTCCCCTTATTTTCTTGCCTCGCCTTGCCTCGCCTTCACCTCGACTTTCCCCTTATTTACCTGCCTTGCCCCGCATCGCTGCGCACTGCCTTGCCTTTCCCTGCCTTTTCCTGCATTTCCCTGTATTTCTCTGCCTTGCCTCGCGTGGCCTTGCCTTGCTTTGACTTCCCTGCCTTTCCCTGTGTTTCCATGCCTCGCCTCGCCTCGCCACGCCTCGCCTTGCCTCACCTTGCCTTGCCTTTCCCTGCCTTTCCCTGCCTTTCCACGTATTTCCCTGCCTCTCTTCGCATCGACATGCCTCGCCTCATCTTGCCTTCCCTTTACCTGCCTTTCCTCTTATTTCCCTGACTCGTCTCGCTTTCTCTTGCCTTGCCTTGATTTTCCCTGCCTTTCCTTGCCTTTCCCTGTATTTCCTTGCCTCGCCTCGACTGAACTTGCCTTGCTTCTCCCTGCCTTTCCCTGCTTTTCCACGTATTTCCCTGCCTCGCCTCACGATGCCGTGCCTTGAGTTGACTTTCCCTGCCTTTTCCTGCCTTTCCCCGTATTTCCCTGCCTCGCCGCGCTTCGCCGCGCCTTGCCTTGCCTTGCCATTACCTGTCTTTCCCTGTATTTCCCTGCCTCGCCTCGCTTTCCCTTGCCTTGCCTTGACTTTCCTGCCTTTCCCAGTCTCTCCCTGCCTTTCCCCCTAATTCCTAGCCTTCTCTTGCATTGCTTTGCCTCGCCTTGCCTCACCGCACCTTGCCTTTCCCTGCCTTTCCTTGCCTTTCCCCATATTTCCCTGCCTCGCCTTGCCTCCCCTCGCCTTGCCTTCTTGCCTTGCATTGCCGTAGCAAAACCTTTAACTTCTTCCCAGCTATCGCTAAGACTGTCCCGTAGGGCTTCTCCCCTAGCTTCCCAAGTGAATCATTCCAATGCAGTTTCTTCATCAATTGAGAAAACTTGATCTCTGCTCCAGAATAGAAGTTGCTTTACACCGGTTTTCCCACGTTTTCACAGAATCACAGAATGTTAGGGATTGGAAGGGACCTCAAAAGATCATCTAGTCCAATCCCCCTGCCAGGGCAGGTACACCTAGGTGAGGTTACACAGGAAGGCATCCAGGCGGGTTTTGAATGTCTCCAGAGAAGGAGAATCCACAACCTCCCTGGGCAGCCTGTTCCAGTGTTCCGTCACCCTCACTGAGAAGAAGTTTCTTCTCAAATTTAAGTGGAACCTCTTGTGTTCCAGCCTGAACCCATTCCCCCTTGTCTTACTGTTGGTTGTCACCGAGAAGAGCCTGGCTCCATCCTCGTGACACCCACCCTTTATATATTTATAAACATTGATGAGGTCACCCCTCAGTCTCCTCTTCTCCAAGCTAAAGAGACCCAGCTCCCTCAGCCTTTCCTCATAAGGGAGATGCTCCACTCCATTAATTATCTTTGTGGCCCTGTTTTATTCCTGTCCTGGTGGTTCACCTCCCTCTTCTGGGGATCTGGGTGGGGATCTGGGTGTCGATCTGGGTAGGGGTGGAAAATCTTCTGAATGGTCACTAGATGGCAGCATTTCTCTAGAAATCTGCTTCGGGCGTACTACAGGCGAAGTGGCTTCCCCTCCCTTTTTAGGTTCGGTGTAATTAAGAATACGATTAAAATGTTGTGCTTCATTCGGTAGCATAGAAATAGGAGTGCAGAAGGGATTACACCAGGTAGGGTGAGACCAAAAGTACTCTAGCCATGGTCATCCTTGCCTTTCCTTGCCTTACCTTGCCTTGCCTTTCCTTGCCTTTCCTTGCCTTTCCTTGCTTTTCCTTGCCTTTCCTTGCCTTGCCTTGCCTTGCCTTGCCTTGCTTCGCCTCGTCTCGCCTCGCCTCGCTTCGCCTCCCCTCGCCTCCCCTCGCTTTCCTTCGCCTTGCCTCGACTTGCCTCGCCTCGCCTCCCCTCGCCTCCCCTCACCTCGCCTCCCCTCGCCTCGGCTCGCCTCGCTTCACCTCCCCTCACCTCCCCTCATCTCCTATCACCTCGCCTCACCTCCCTTTGCATCCCCTCGCCTCGCCTCGCCTCCCCTCGCCTCCCCTCGCCTCCCCTCGCCTTGCCGTCTTGCCTTGCCTTGCCTTGCCTTGCCTTTGCTTGCCTTGCCTAGCCTCGCGTTGCCTTTCCTTTCCTTTCCTTTCCTTGCCTTGCCTTGCCTTGCCTTGCCTTGCCTTGCCTTGCCTTGCCTTGCCTTTCTGTTCCTTGCCTTGCCGTGCCTTGCCTTGCCTTTCCCCGCCTTTTCCTGCATTTCCCTGTATTTTCCTGCCTCGCCTCGCGTGGCCTTCCCTTGCATTGACTTTCCCTGCCTTTCCCCTTATTTCCCTGACTCGTCTCCCTTTCCCTTGCCTTGCCTTGACTTTCCCCGCCTTTCCCTGCCTTTCCACGTATTTCCTTGTCTCTCCTCACCTCGTCTCACCTCGTCTCACCTTTCCCTGTCTTTTCCTGCTTTTCCCCGTATTTTCCTGCCTCGCCTCGCCTCGCCACGCCTCGCCTCGCCTTGCCTTGCCTTGACTTTCCCTGCCTTTCCCTGTAGTTCCCTGCCTCACCTCATGTTGCCTTGCCTTGACCTTCCCTGCCTTTCCCTACCTTTCCACGCCTTTTCCCGTATTACCCTGCCTCGCCTCGCATCTACGCGCCTCGCCTCGCTTTGCCTTGCCTTTACCTGCCTTTCCCTGCCTTTTCCTGCCTTTCCCCTTATTTCTCTGCTTCGCCTGTCATTGCCTTGCCTTGCATTGACTTTCCCTGCATTTCCATGCCTTTCCCTGTATTTCCTTGCCTCGCCTCGCGTTGCCTTGCCTTGCCTCGCCTCAACTTGCCTTGCCTTTCCCTGACTTTCCCTGCCTTTCCCCGTATTTCCCTGCCTCGCCTCGCATCGACGCGCCTCGCCTCGCTTTGCCTTGCCTTTACCTGCCTTTCCCCGAATTTCCCTGCCTCGCCTCGCTTTGCGTTGACTTTCCCTGTCTTTCCCTGCCTTTTCCTGCCTTTCCCCTTATTTTCCTGCCTCGCCTCGCATTGCCTTGCCTTAACTTTCCCTGCCTTTCCCTGTATTTCCTTGCCTCGCCTCATCTCGCCACGCCTCGCCTTGTCTCACCTTGCCTTTCCCTTCCTTTCCCTGCCTTTCCCCGTATTTCCCTGCCTCGCCTTGCATTGACTTTCCCTGTCTTTCCCTGCCTTCCCCCGTATTTCCCTGTCTCGCTTCGCCTCACCGTGCCTCGCCGCGGCGTGCCTCGCCTCGCCTTTCCCTGCCTTTCTCTGCCTTTCCCTACATTTCCCCGTATGTCCCTACCTCGCCTCACTTTGCCTTGCCTTGCCTTTCCCTGCCTTTGCCTGCCTTTCCACATATTTCCATGCCTTGCCTCGCCTTGCGTTTCCATGCCTTGCATTGACTTTCCCTGCCTTTCCCTGTATTTCCATACCTCGCCTCGCCTCGCCACACCTCGCCTCGCCTCACCTTCCCTTGCCTTTCCCTGCCTTTCCCCGTATTTCCCTGCCTCGCCTCGCGTTGCCTTGCCTTGACCTTCCCTGCCTTTCCCTGCCTTTCCTTGCTTTTCCCCGTATTTCCTTGCCTCGCCTCGCATCAACGCGCCTCGCCTCGTCTTGCCTTGCCTTTACCTTCATTTCCAAGTATTTCCCTGCCTCGCCTCGCTATGCCTTGACTTTCCCTGCCTTTCCTTGACTTTACCTGTCTTTCCCCGCCTTTCCCTGTATTTCCCTGCCTCGCCTCGGCTCGTCTCGGCTTGCCTCACCTTTCCCTGCCTTTCCCTGCTTTTCCCCATATTTTCCTGCCTCGCTTCTCATTGCCTTGCCTTGCATTGACTTTCCCTGCCTTTCCCTACCTTTCCCTGCCTTTCCCCATATTTTCTTGCCTCACCTCGCCTCACCTTTCCCTGACTTTCTCTCCTTTTCCCCGTATTTTCCTGCCTCGCCTCGCATCGCCACGCCTCGCCTCACCTCACCTTGCCTTGCCTTTCCCTGCCTTTCCACGTATTTCCTTGCCTTCTCTTGTGTTGCCTTGCCTCGCCTCCCCTCACCTCACCGCTCCTTGCCTTTCCCTGCCTTGCCTTGCCTGTCCCCTTATTTCCCTGCCTCGCCTCTCCTTGCCTTGCCTCCCCTCCCCTTGCCTTCACGCCTTACCTTGCCGTAGCAAAACCTTTAACTTCTTCCCAGCCAGCGCCAAGACTATCCCATAGGGCTTCTCCCATAGCTTCCCAAGTGCATCATTCCAATGCAGTTTCTTCCTCAATCAAGAACACTTGATCTCTGCTCCAGAATAGAAGCTGCTCTACACAGGTTTTCCCACGTTTTATTCCTCTCCTGGCGGTTCTCCTCACTCTTCTGGGCTCTGGGTGGGTATCTGGGTGTAGATCTGGGAGGGGTGGAAAATCATCTGAATGGTCACTAGATGGCAGCATTTCTCCAGAATTCTGCTTCGGGCATACTACAGGCGAAGTGGCTTCCCCTCTCTTTTTAGGTTCGGTGTAATTAAGAATACGATTAAAAAGTTGTGCTTCATTCGGGAGCATAGAAATAGGAGTGCAGAAGGGATTACACCAGGTAGGGTGAGACCAAAAGTACTCTGGGCAGGGTCATCCTTGCCGTTCCTTGCCTTGCCTTGTCTTGCCTTGCCTTGCCTTGCCATTACCTGCCTTTCCCCGCATTTCCCTACCTCGCCTCGCTGTGCCTTTCCTTGTCTTGACTTTCCCTGCATTTCCCTGACTTTCTCTGCCTTTCACCGTATTTGTCTTCCTCGCCTCGCATTGCCGCGCTTCGCCGTACCTTTCCCTGCCTTTCCCTGCCTTTCCCCGTTATTCCGTGCCTCGCCTCGTATTGCCTTGCCCTGCCTTGACTTTCCCTGCCTTTCCCTGTATTGCCTTTCCTTCTCTTGCGTTGCCTTGCCTCGCCTCGCCTCGCCTCAGCGCGCCTTGCCTTTCTCTGCCTTTCCCTGCCTGTCCCCTTATTTCCCTGCCTCGCCTCGCGTTGCCTTGCCTTGACTTGACTTTCCCTGCCTTTCCCTGCCTTTCCCTGCCTTTCCCCACCTTTCCCTGCCTTTCCCCGTATTTCCTTGCCTCGCCTCACCTCGCCTCGCCTCGCCTCACCCTTCTTTGCCTTTCCCTGCCTTTCCCTGTATTTTCCTGCCTCGCCTTGCGTTGCCTTGCCTTGCCTTGACTTTCCCTCCCTTTCCCTGTCTTTCCCCGTATTTCCTTTTCTTCTCTTGCGTTGCCTTGCCTTGCCTTGCCTTGCTTTGCCTTGCCTCGCCTCGCCTCGCCTTGCCTTTCCCTGCCTTTCCCGGTATTTCACTGCCTCGCCTCGGGTTGCCTTGTCTTGCCTTGACTTTCCCTGCCTTTCCCTGCTTTTCCCCGTCTTTCCCTGCCTCGCCTCGCATCGATGCGCCCCGCCTCGTCTTCCCTTGCCTTTCCTTGATTTTCCTTGCCTTTCCCTGTATTTCCCTGCCTCGCCTCGCATTGCATTGCCTTTCCTTGACTTCCCTGCCTTTTCCTGCCTTTACCTGCCTCCCCGTATTTCCCTGCCTCGCCTCGCCTCGCCTTGCCTCCCCTCACCTCGCCTTCTTGCCTTGCCTTGCCATAGCAAAACCTTTAACTTCTTCCCAGGCATCGCTAAGACTGTCCCATAGGGCTTCTCCCATAGCTTCCCAAGTGCATCATTCCAATGCAGTTTCTTCCTCAATCAAGAACACTTGATCTCTGCTCCAGAATAGAAGCTGCTTTACGCAGGTTTTCCCACGTTTTATTCCTCTCCTGGCGGTTCTCCTCGCTCTTCTGGGGATCCTGGTGGGGATCTGGGTGTAGATCTGGGTAGGGGTGGAAAATCTTCTGAATGGTCACTAGATGGCAGCATTTCTCTAGAAATCTGCTTCTTGAGTACTACAGAAGAAGTGGCTTCCCCTCCCTTTTTCGGTGCGGTGTAATTGAGAATACGATTCAAATGTTGTGCTTCATTCGGTTTCATAGAAATAGGAGTGCAGAAGGGATTACACCAGGTAGGGTGAGACCAAATGTACTCTGGGCAGGGTCACCCTTTCCGTTCCTTTCCTTTCCTTTCCTTCCCTTTCCGTTCCTTTCCTTTCCTTTCCTTTCCTTTCCTTTCCTTTCCTTTCCTTTCCTTTCCTTTCCTTTCCTTTCCTTTCCTTTCCTTTCCTTTCCTTTCCTTTCCTTGCCTTTCTTTTCCTTTCCTTTCCTTTCCTTGCCTTTCCTTGCCTTGCCTTGCTTTGCCTTGCCTTGCCTTCCCTTGCCTTTCCTTTCCTTTCCTTTCCTTTCCTTTCCTTGCCTTTCCTTGCCTTTCCTTGCCTTTCCTTGCCTTTCCTTGCCTTTCCTTGCCTTTCCTTGCCTTTCCTTGCCTTTCCTTGCCTTTCCTTGCCTTTCCTTGCCTTTCCTTGCCTTTCCTTGCCTTTCCTTTCCTTTCCTTTCCTTTCCTTTCCTTTCCTTTCCTTTCCTTTCCTTTCCTTTCCTTTCCTCACCTTTCCTCACCTTTCCTCACCTTTCCTCACCTTTCCTTTCCTTTCCTTGCCTTTCCTTGCCTTTCCTTGCCTTGCCTTGCCTTGCCTTGCCTTGCCTTGCCTTGCCTTGCCTTGCCTTGCCTTGCCTTGCCTTGCCTTGCCTTGCCTTGCCTTTCCTTGCCTTTCCTTGCCTTGCCTTTCCTTGCCTTTCCTTGCCTTGCCTTTCCTTGCCTTTTCTTGCCTTGCCTTTCCTTGCCTTGCCTTTCCTTGCCTTGCCTTTCCTTGCCTTGCCTTTCCTTGCCTTGCCTTGCCTTTCCTTGCCTTGCCTTTCCTTGCCTTGCCTTTCCTTTCCTTGCCTTGCCTTGCCTTTCCTTGCCTTGCCTTTCCTTGCCTTTCCTTTCCTTGCCTTTCCTTGCCTTGCCTTGCCTTTCCTTGCCTTGCCTTGCCTTTCCTTGCCTTTCCTTGCCTTTCCTTTTCTTTCCTTGCCTTGCCTTGCCTTGCCTTGCCTTGCCTTGCCTTGCTTTACCTTGCCTTGCCTTGCCTTGCCTTGCCTTTCCCTGCTTTACCTTGCCTTGCCTTGCCTTGCCTTTCCTTCCCTTGCCTTGCCTTGCCTTGCCTTGACTTGCCTTTCCCTACCTTGCCTTGCCTTTCCCTGCCTTGCCTTGCCTTGCCTTGCCTTACCTTGCCTTGCCTTGCCTTGCCTTCCCTTCCTTGCCTTTCCTTGCCATTCCTTGCTTTTCCCTGCCTTTCCCTGCCTTTCCCTGCCATTCCTTGCCTTGCCTTGCCTTGCCTTGCATCGCCTCGTCTCGCCTCACCTCGCTTCGCCTCCCCTCGCCTCCCCTCGCCTCCCCTCACTTCGCCTCCCCTCGCCTCGGCTCGCCTCGCTTCGCCTCCCCTCACCTCCCCTCGCCTTGCTGTCTTGCCTTGCCTTGCCTTGCCTTGCCTTTGCCTGCCTCGCCTCGCCTCGCGTTGCCTTTCCTTTCCTTTCCTTTCCTTTCCTTTCCTTTCCTTTCCTTTCCTTTCCTTTCCTTTCCTTTCCTTTCCTTTCCTTTCCTTTCCTTTCCTTTCCTTTCCTTTCCTTTCCTTTCCTTTCCTTTCCTTTCCTTTCCTTTCCTTTCCTTTCCTTGCCTTGCCTTGCCTTGCCTTGCCTTGCCTTGCCTTGCCTTGCCTTGCCTTGCCTTGCCTTTCCTTGCCTTTCCTTGCCTTGCCTTTCCTTGCCTTGCCTTTCCTTGCCTTTCCTTCCCTTGCCTTGCCTTGCCTTGCCTTGCCTTGCCTTGCCTTGCCTTCCCTTCCCTTGCCTTGCCTTTCCGTGCCTTGCCTTGCCTTGCCTTGCCTTGCCTTGCCTTTCCCCGCCTTTTCCTGCATTTCCCTGTATTTCCCTGCCTCACCTCGCGTAGCCTTCCCTTGCATTGTCTTTCCCTGCCTTTCCCTGCCTTTCCCCTTATTTCCCTGACTCGTCTCCCTTTCCCTTGCCTTGCCTTGACTTTCCCCGCCTTTCCCTGCCTTTCCCCGTATTTTTTTGCTTTCCCTGTATTTACCTGTTTTGCCTCGCATCGCTGCGCCTTGCATTGCCTTGCCTTTCCCTGCCTTTTCTTGCATTTCCCTGTGTTTCCCTGCCTCACCTCGCGTTGCCTTGCCTTGACTTTCCCTGCCTTTCTCTGCCTTTCACTGTCTTTCCCCATATTTCATGCCTCGCCTCGCATTGACGCGGCTCGCCTCGTCTTGCCTTGCCTTTACCTGCCTTTCCCCGTATTTCCCTGCCTCGCCTCGCTTTGCCTTGCCTTGACTTGACTTTCCCTGCCTTTCCCCTTATTTTCTTGCCTCGCCTTGCCTCGCCTTCACCTCGACTTTCCCCTTATTTACCTGCCTTGCCCCGCATCGCTGCGCACTGCCTTGCCTTTCCCTGCCTTTTCCTGCATTTCCCTGTATTTCTCTGCCTTGCCTCGCGTGGCCTTGCCTTGCTTTGACTTCCCTGCCTTTCCCTGTGTTTCCATGCCTCGCCTCGCCTCGCCACGCCTCGCCTTGCCTCACCTTGCCTTGCCTTTCCCTGCCTTTCCCTGCCTTTCCACGTATTTCCCTGCCTCTCCTCGCATCGACATGCCTCGCCTCATCTTGCCTTCCCTTTACCTGCCTTTCCTCTTATTTCCCTGACTCGTCTCGCTTTCTCTTGCCTTGCCTTGATTTTCCCTGCCTTTCCTTGCCTTTCCCTGTATTTCCTTGCCTCGCCTCGACTGAACTTGCCTTGCTTCTCCCTGCCTTTCCCTGCCTTTCCACGTATTTCCCTGCCTCCCCTCACGATGCCGTGCCTTGAGTTGACTTTCCCTGCCTTTTCCTGCCTTTCCCCGTATTTCCCTGCCTCGCCGCGCTTCGCCGCGCCTTGCCTTGCCTTGCCATTACCTGTCTTTCCCTGTATTTCCCTGCCTCGCCTCGCTTTCCCTTGCCTTGCCTTGACTTTCCTGCCTTTCCCAGTCTCTCCCTGCCTTTCCCCCTAATTCCTAGCCTTCTCTTGCATTGCTTTGCCTCGCCTTGCCTCACCGCACCTTGCCTTTCCCTGCCTTTCCTTGCCTTTCCCCATATTTCCCTGCCTCGCCTCGCCTCCCCTCGCCTTGCCTTCTTGCCTTGCATTGCCGTAGCAAAACCTTTAACTTCTTCCCAGCTATCGCTAAGACTGTCCCGTAGGGCTTCTCCCCTAGCTTCCCAAGTGAATCATTCCAATGCAGTTTCTTCATCAATTGAGAAAACTTGATCTCTGCTCCAGAATAGAAGTTGCTTTACACCGGTTTTCCCACGTTTTCACAGAATCACAGAATGTTAGGGATTGGAAGGGACCTCAAAAGATCATCTAGTCCAATCCCCCTGCCAGAGCAGGTACACCTAGGTGAGGTTACACAGGAAGGCATCCAGGCGGGTTTTGAATGTCTCCAGAGAAGGAGAATCCACAACCTCCCTGGGCAGCCTGTTCCAGTGTTCCGTCACCCTCACTGAGAAGAAGTTTCTTCTCAAATGTAAGTGGAACCTCTTGTGTTCCAGCCTGAACCCATTCCCCCTTGTCTTACTGTTGGTTGTCACCGAGAAGAGCCTGGCTCCATCCTCGTGACACCCACCCTTTATATATTTATAAACATTGATGAGGTCACCCCTCAGTCTCCTCTTCTCCAAGCTAAAGAGACACAGCTCCCTCAGCCTTTCCTCATAAGGGAGATGCTCCACTCCATTAATTATCTTTGTGGCCCTGTTTTATTCCTGTCCTGGTGGTTCTCCTCCCTCTTCTGGGGATCTGGGTGGGGATCTGGGTGTCGATCTGGGTAGGGGTGGAAAATCTTCTGAATGGTCACTAGATGGCAGCATTTCTCTAGAAATCTGCTTCGGGCGTACTACAGGCGAAGTGGCTTCCCCTCCCTTTTTAGGTTCGGTGTAATTAAGAATACGATTAAAATGTTGTGCTTCATTCGGTAGCATAGAAATACGAGTGCAGAAGGGATTACACCAGGTAGGGTGAGACCAAAAGTACTCTAGCCATGGTCATCCTTGCCTTTCCTTGCCTTACCTTGCCTTGCCTTTCCTTGCCTTTCCTTGCCTTTCCTTGCTTTTCCTTGCCTTGCCTTGCCTTGCCTTGCCTTGCCTTGCTTCGCCTCGTCTCGCCTCGCCTCGCTTCGCCTCCCCTCGCCTCCCCTCGCTTTCCTTCGCCTTGCCTCGACTTGCCTCGCCTCGCCTCCCCTCGCCTCCCCTCACCTCGCCTCCCCTCGCCTCGGCTCGCCTCGCTTCACCTCCCCTCACCTCCCCTCGTCTCCTATCACCTCGCCTCACCTCCCTTTGCATCCCCTCGCATCGCCTTGCCTCCCCTCGCCTCCCCTCGCCTCCCCTCGCCTTGCCGTCTTGCCTTGCCTTGCCTTGCCTTTGCTTGCCTTGCCTAGCCTCGCGTTGCCTTTCCTTTCCTTTCCTTTCCTTTCCTTTCCTTTCCTTTCCTTTCCTTTCCTTTCCTTTCCTTTCCTTTCCTTTCCTTTCCTTTCCTTTCCTTTCCTTTCCTTTCCTTGCCTTGCCTTGCCTTGCCTTGCCTTGCCTTGCCTTGCCTTGCCTTGCCTTGCCTTGCCGTGCCTTGCCTTGCCTTTCCCCGCCTTTTCCTGCATTTCCCTGTATTTTCCTGCCTCGCCTCGCGTGGCCTTCCCTTGCATTGACTTTCCCTGCCTTTCCCCTTATTTCCCTGACTCGTCTCCCTTTCCCTTGCCTTGCCTTGACTTTCCCCGCCTTTCCCTGCCTTTCCACGTATTTCCTTGTCTCTCCTCACCTCGTCTCACCTCGTCTCACCTTTCCCTGTCTTTTCCTGCTTTTCCCCGTATTTTCCTGCCTCGCCTCGCCTCGCCACGCCTCGCCTCGCCTTGCCTTGCCTTGACTTTCCCTGCCTTTCCCTGTATTTCCCTGCCTCGCCTCATGTTGCCTTGCCTTGACCTTCCCTGCCTTTCCCTACCTTTCCACGCCTTTTCCCGTATTACCCTGCCTCGCCTCGCATCTACGCGCCTCGCCTCGCTTTGCCTTGCCTTTACCTGCCTTTCCCTGCCTTTTCCTGCCTTTCCCCTTATTTCTCTGCTTCGCCTGTCATTGCCTTGCCTTGCATTGACTTTCCCTGCATTTCCATGCCTTTCCCTGTATTTCCTTGCCTTGCCTCGCGTTGCCTTGCCTTGCCTCGCCTCAACTTGCCTTGCCTTTCCCTGACTTTCCCTGCCTTTCCCCGACTTTCCCTGCCTTTCCCCGTATTTCCCTGCCTCGCCTCGCATCGACGCGCCTCGCCTCGCTTTGCCTTGCCTTTACCTGCCTTTCCCCGAATTTCCCTGCCTCGCCTCGCTTTGTGTTGACTTTCCCTGTCTTTCCCTGCCTTTTCCTGCCTTTCCCCTTATTTTCCTGCCTCGCCTCGCATTGCCTTGCCTTAACTTTCCCTGCCTTTCCCTGCCTTTCCCTGTATTTCCTTGCCTCGCCTCATCTCGCCACGCCTCGCCTCGTCTCACCTTGCCTTTCCCTTCCTTTCCCTGCCTTTCCCCGTATTTCCCTGCCTCGCCTTGCATTGACTTTCCCTGTCTTTCCCTGCCTTCCCCCGTATTTCCCTGTCTCGCTTCGCCTCGCCGTGCCTCGCCGCGGCGTGCCTCGCCTCGCCTTTCCCTGCCTTTCTCTGCCTTTCCCTACATTTCCCCGTATGTCCCTACCTCGCCTCACTTTGCCTTGCCTTGCCTTTCCCTGCCTTTGCCTGCCTTTCCACATATTTCCATGCCTTGCCTCGGCTCGTCTCGGCTTGCCTTGCCTTTACCTTCATTTCCAAGTATTTCCCTGCCTCGCCTCGCTATGCCTTGACTTTCCCTGCCTTTCCTTGACTTTACCTGTCTTTCCCCACCTTTCCCCGTATTTCCCTGCCTCGCCTCGGCTCGTCTCGGCTTGCCTCACCTTTCCCTGCCTTTCCCTGCTTTTCCCCATATTTTCCTGCCTCGCTTCTCATTGCCTTGCCTTGCATTGACTTTCCCTGCCTTTCCCTACCTTTCCCTGCCTTTCCCCATATTTTCTTGCCTCACCTCGCCTCACCTTTCCCTGACTTTCTCTCCTTTTCCCCGTATTTTCCTGCCTCGCCTCGCATCGCCACGCCTCGCCTCACCTCACCTTGCCTTGCCTTTCCCTGCCTTTCCCTGCCTTTCCACATATTTCCTTGCCTTCTCTTGTGTTGCCTTGCCTCGCCTCCCCTCGCCTCACCGCTCCTTGCCTTTCCCTGCCTTGCCTTGCCTGTCCCCTTATTTCCCTGCCTCACCTCTCCTTGCCTTGCCTCCCCTCCCCTTGCCTTCTCGCCTTGCCTTGCCGTAGCAAAACCTTTAACTTCTTCCCAGCCAGCGCCAAGACTATCCCATAGGGCTTCTCCCATAGCTTCCCAAGTGCATCATTCCAATGCAGTTTCTTCCTCAATCAAGAACACTTGATCTCTGCTCCAGAATAGAAGCTGCTCTACACAGGTTTTCCCACGTTTTATTCCTCTCCTGGCGGTTCTCCTCGCTCTTCTGGGCTCTGGGTGGGTATCTGGGTGTAGATCTGGGAGGGGTGGAAAATCATCTGAATGGTCACTAGATGGCAGCATTTCTCCAGAATTCTGCTTCGGGCATACTACAGGCGAAGTGGCTTCCCCTCTCTTTTTAGGTTCGGTGTAATTAAGAATACGATTAAAAAGTTGTGCTTCATTCGGGAGCATAGAAATAGGAGTGCAGAAGGGATTACACCAGGTAGGGTGAGACCAAAAGTACTCTGGGCAGGGTCATCCTTGCCGTTCCTTGCCTTGCCTTGTCTTGCCTTGCCTTGCCTTGCCATTACCTGCCTTTCCCCGCATTTCCCTACCTCGCCTCGCTGTGCCTTTCCTTGCCTTGACTTTCCCTGCATTTCCCTGACTTTCTCTGCCTTTCACCGTATTTGTCTTCCTCGCTTCGCATTGCCGCGCTTCGCCGTACCTTTCCCTGCCTTTCCCTGCCTTTCCCCGTTATTCCGTGCCTCGCCTCGTATTGCCTTGCCCTGCCTTGACTTTCCCTGCCTTTCCCTGTATTGCCTTTCCTTCTCTTGCGTTGCCTTGCCTCGCCTCGCCTCGCCTCAGCGCGCCTTGCCTTTCTCTGCCTTTCCCTGCCTGTCCCCTTATTTCCCTGCCTCGCCTCGCGTTGCCTTGCCTTGACTTGACTTTCCCTGCCTTTCCCTGCCTTTCCCTGCCTTTCCCCGCCTTTCCCTGCCATTCCCCGTGTTTCCCTGCCTCGCCTTGCATCGATGCGCCTCGTCTCATCTTGCCTTGCCTTTACATGCATTTCGCCGTATTTCCCTGCCTCGCCTCACTTTGCCTTGCCTTTCCCTGCCTTTCCCAGTATTTCCATGCCTTGCCTCACCTTGCAACACCTCGCGTCGCCTCACCTTGCCTTGCCTTTCCCTGCTTTTCCCAATATTTCCCTCCCTCGCCTCGCTTTGTCTTGTCTTACCTTGACTTTCCCTGCCTTTCCCTGTATTTCCCTGCCTCGCCTCACTTCGCCTCGCCTTTCCGTGCCTTTCTCTGCCTTTCCCTCCATTTCCCTGTATGTCCGTACCTCGCCTCGCTTTGCCTTGCCTTGCCTTGACTTTCCCTGCCTTTCCCGGCCTTTCCCTGCCTTTCCCCGTATTTCCTTGCCTTCTCTTGCCTTGCCATACCTTGCCTCGCCTTGACTCGCCTCGCTTCACCGCGCCTTGCCTTTCCCTGCCTTTCCCTGACTTTCCCTGCCTTTCCCCGCCTTTCCCTGCCTTTCCCCGTATTTCCTTGCCTCGCCTCACCTCGCCTCGACTCGCCTCACCCTTCTTTGCCTTTCCCTGCCTTTCCCCGTATTTTCCTGCCTCGCCTTGCGTTGCCTTGCCTTGCCTTGACTTTCCCTCCCTTTCCCTGTCTTTCCCCGTATTTCCTTTTCTTCTCTTGCGTTGCCTTGCCTTGCCTTGCCTTGCTTTGCCTTGCCTCGCCTCGCCTCGCCTTGCCTTTCCCTGCCTTTCCCGGTATTTCACTGCCTCGCCTCGGGTTGCCTTGTCTTGCCTTGACTTTCCCTGCCTTTCCCTGCTTTTCCCCGTCTTTCCCTGCCTCGCCTCGCATCGATGCGCCCCGCCTCGTCTTCCCTTGCCTTTCCTTGATTTTCCTTGCCTTTCCCTGTATTTCCCTGCCTCGCCTCGCATTGCATTGCCTTTCCTTGACTTCCCTGCCTTTTCCTGCCTTTACCTGCCTCCCCGTATTTCCCTGCCTCGCCTCGCCTCGCCTTGCCTCCCCTCACCTCGCCTTCTTGCCTTGCCTTGCCATAGCAAAACCTTTAACTTCTTCCCAGGCATCGCTAAGACTGTCCCATAGGGCTTCTCCCATAGCTTCCCAAGTGCATCATTCCAATGCAGTTTCTTCCTCAATCAAGAACACTTGATCTCTGCTCCAGAATAGAAGCTGCTTTACACAGGTTTTCCCACGTTTTATTCCTCTCCTGGCGGTTCTCCTCGCTCTTCTGGGGATCCTGGTGGGGATCTGGGTGTAGATCTGGGTAGGGGTGGAAAATCTTCTGAATGGTCATAGATGGCAGCATTTCTCTAGAAATCTGCTTCTTGAGTACTACAGAAGAAGTGGCTTCCCCTCCCTTTTTCGGTGCGGTGTAATTGAGAATACGATTCAAATGTTGTGCTTCATTCGGTTTCATAGAAATAGGAGTGCAGAAGGGATTACACCAGGTAGGGTGAGACCAAACGTAACTCTGGGCAGGGTCACCCTTTCCATTCCTTTCCTTTCCTTTCCTTTCCTTTCCTTGCCTTGCCTTTCCTTTCCTTTCCTTTCCTTTCCTTTCCTTGCATTTCCTTTCCTTGCCTTTCCTTTCCTTGCCTTTCCTTTCCTTGCCTTTCCTTTCCTTGCCTTTCCTTTCCTTGCCTTTCCTTTCCTTTCCTTGCCTTTCCTTTCCTTTCCTTGCCTTGCTTTTCCTTTCCTTGCCTTGCCTTTCCTTGCCTTGCCTTGCCTTGCCTTGCTTTGCCTTGCCTTGCCTTCCCTTGCCTTTCCTTTCCTTTCCTTTCCTTTCCTTTCCTTTCCTTTCCTTTCCTTTCCTTTCCTTTCCTTTCCTTTCCTTTCCTTTCCTTTCCTTGCCTTTCCTTGCCTTTCCTTGCCTTTCCTTGCCTTTCCTTGCCTTTCCTTTCCTTTCCTTTCCTTTCCTTTCCTTTCCTTTCCTTTCCTTTCCTTTCCTTTCCTTTCCTTTCCTTTCCTTTCCTTTCCTTTCCTTTCCTTTCCTTTCCTTTCCTTTCCTTTCCTTTCCTTTCCTTTCCTCTCCTTTCCTCACCTTTCCTCACCTTTCCTCACCTTTCCTCACCTTTCCTTTCCTTTCCTTTCCTTTCCTTTCCTTGCCTTTCCTTGCCTTTCCTTGCCTTTCCTTGCCTTTCCTTGCCTTTCCTTGCCTTTCCTTGCCTTTCCTTTCCTTGCCTTGCCTTGCCTTGCCTTGCCTTGCCTTGCCTTGCCTTGCCTTGCCTTGCCTTGCCTTGCCTTGCCTTGCCTTGCCTTTCCTTTCCTTTCCTTTCCTTGCCTTGCCTTTCCTTGCCTTTCCTTGCCTTGCCTTTCCTTGCCTTGCCTTGCCTTGCCTTGCCTTGCCTTGCCTTTCCTTGCCTTGCCTTTCCTTGCCTTGCCTTTCCTTGCCTTGCCTTTCCTTGCCTTGCCTTGCCTTTCCTTGCCTTGCCTTTCCTTTCCTTGCCTTGCCTTGCCTTTCCTTGCCTTGCCTTTCCTTGCCTTTCCTTTCCTTGCCTTTCCTTTCCTTACCTTGCCTTGCCTTGCCTTGCCTTTCCTTGCCTTGCCTTGCCTTTCCTTGCCTTGCCTTGCCTTTCCTTTTCTTTCCTTGCCTTGCCTTGCCTTGCCTTGCCTTGCCTTGCCTTGCTTTACCTTGCCTTGCCTTGCCTTGCCTTGCCTTTCCCTGCTTTACCTTGCCTTGCCTTGCCTTTCCTTCCCTTGCCTTGCCTTGCCTTGCCTTGACTTGCCTTTCCCTACCTTGCCTTGCCTTTCCCTGCCTTGCCTTGCCTTGCCTTGCCTTGCCTTGCCTTGCCTTCCCTTCCTTGCCTTTCCTTGCCATTCCTTGCTTTTCCCTGCCTTTCCTTGCCTTTCCCTGCCATTCCTTGCCTTGCCTTGCCTTGCATCGCCTCGTCTCGCCTCACCTCGCTTCGCCTCCCCTCGCCTCCCCTCGCCTCCCCTCACTTCGCCTCCCCTCGCCTCGGCTCGCCTCGCTTCGCCTCCCCTCACCTCCCCTCGCCTTGCTGTCTTGCCTTGCCTTGCCTTGCCTTGCCTTTGCCTGCCTCGCCTTGCCTCGCGTTGCCTTTCCTTTCCTTTCCTTTCCTTTCCTTTCCTTTCCTTTCCTTTCCTTGCCTTGCCTTGCCTTGCCTTGCCTTGCCTTGCCTTGCCTTGCCTTGCCTTGCCTTGCCTTGCCTTGCCTTGCCTTTCCTTGCCTTTCCTTGCCTTGCCTTTCCTTGCCTTGCCTTTCCTTGCCTTGCCTTGCCTTGCCTTGCCTTGCCTTGCCTTGCCTTGCCTTGCCTTGCCTTGCCTTGCCTTGCCTTGCCTTTCCTTGCCTTTCCTTGCCTTGCCTTTCCTTGCCTTGCCTTTCCTTGCCTTTCCGTGCCTTGCCTTGCCTTGCCTTGCCTTGCCTTGCCTTTCCCCGCCTTTTCCTGCATTTCCCTGTATTTCCCTGCCTCACCTCGCGTAGCCTTCCCTTGCATTGTCTTTCCCTGCCTTTCCCTGCCTTTCCCCTTATTTCCCTGACTCGTCTCCCTTTCCCTTGCCTTGCCTTGACTTTCCCCGCCTTTCCCTGCCTTTCCCCGTATTTTTTTGCCTCGCCTTGCCTTGCCTTCACCTCGACTTTCCCTGTATTTACCTGTTTTGCCTCGCATCGCTGCGCCTTGCATTGCCTTGCCTTTCCCTGCCTTTTCTTGCATTTCCCTGTGTTTCCCTGCCTCACCTCGCGTTGCCTTGCCTTGACTTTCCCTGCCTTTCTCTGCCTTTCACTGCCTTTCCCCATATTTCATGCCTCGCCTCGCATTGACGCGGCTCGCCTCGTCTTGCCTTGCCTTTACCTGCCTTTCCCCGTATTTCCCTGCCTCGCCTCGCTTTGCCTTGCCTTGACTTGACTTTCCCTGCCTTTCCCCTTATTTTCTTGCCTCGCCTTGCCTCGCCTTCACCTCGACTTTCCCCTTATTTACCTGCCTTGCCCCGCATCGCTGCGCACTGCCTTGCCTTTCCCTGCCTTTTCCTGCATTTCCCTGTATTTCTCTGCCTTGCCTCGTGTGGCCTTGCCTTGCTTTGACTTCCCTGCCTTTCCCTGTGTTTCCATGCCTCGCCTCGCCTCGCCACGCCTCGCCTTGCCTCACCTTGCCTTGCCTTTCCCTGCCTTTCCCTGCCTTTCCACGTATTTCCCTGCCTCTCCTCGCATCGACATGCCTCGCCTCATCTTGCCTTCCCTTTACCTGCCTTTCCTCTTATTTCCCTGACTCGTCTCGCTTTCTCTTGCCTTGCCTTGATTTTCCCTGCCTTTCCTTGCCTTTCCCTGTATTTCCTTGCCTCGCCTCGACTGAACTTGCCTTGCTTCTCCCTGCCTTTCCCTGCCTTTCCACGTATTTCCCTGCCTCGCCTCACGATGCCGTGCCTTGAGTTGACTTTCCCTGCCTTTTCCTGCCTTTCCCCGTATTTCCCTGCCTCGCCGCGCTTCGCCGCGCCTTGCCTTGCCTTGCCATTACCTGTCTTTCCCTGTATTTCCCTGCCTCGCCTCGCTTTCCCTTGCCTTGCCTTGACTTTCCTGCCTTTCCCAGTCTCTCCCTGCCTTTTCCCCTAATTCCTAGCCTTCTCTTGCATTGCTTTGCCTCGCCTTGCCTCACCGCACCTTGCCTTTCCCTGCCTTTCCTTGCCTTTCCCCATATTTCCCTGCCTCGCCTCGCCTCGCCTCGCCTTGCCTTCTTGCCTTGCATTGCCGTAGCAAAACCTTTAACTTCTTCCCAGCTATCGCTAAGACTGTCCCGTAGGGCTTCTCCCCTAGCTTCCCAAGTGAATCATTCCAATGCAGTTTCTTCATCAATTGAGAAAACTTGATCTCTGCTCCAGAATAGAAGTTGCTTTACACCGGTTTTCCCACGTTTTCACAGAATCACAGAATGTTAGGGATTGGAAGGGACCTCAAAAGATCATCTAGTCCAATCCCCCTGCCAGAGCAGGTACACCTAGGTGAGGTTACACAGGAAGGCATCCAGGCGGGTTTTGAATGTCTCCAGAGAAGGAGAATCCACAACCTCCCTGGGCAGCCTGTTCCAGTGTTTCGTCACCCTCACTGAGAAGAAGTTTCTTCTCAAATTTAAGTGGAACCTCTTGTGTTCCAGCCTGAACCCATTCCCCCTTGTCTTACTGTTGGTTGTCACCGAGAAGAGCCTGGCTCCATCCTCGTGACACCCACCCTTTATATATTTATAAACATTGATGAGGTCACCCCTCAGTCTCCTCTTCTCCAAGCTAAAGAGACCCAGCTCCCTCAGCCTTTCCTCATAAGGGAGATGCTCCACTCCATTAATTATCTTTGTGGCCCTGTTTTATTCCTGTCCTGGTGGTTCTCCTCCCTCTTCTGGGGATCTGGGTGGGGATCTGGGTGTCGATCTGGGTAGGGGTGGAAAATCTTCTGAATGGTCACTAGATGGCAGCATTTCTCTAGAAATCTGCTTCGGGCGTACTACAGGCGAAGTGGCTTCCCCTCCCTTTTTAGGTTCGGTGTAATTAAGAATACGATTAAAATGTTGTGCTTCATTCGGTAGCATAGAAATACGAGTGCAGAAGGGATTACACCAGGTAGGGTGAGACCAAAAGTACTCTAGCCATGGTCATCCTTGCCTTTCCTTGCCTTACCTTGCCTTGCCTTTCCTTGCCTTTCCTTGCCTTTCCTTGCCTTTCCTTGCTTTTCCTTGCCTTTCCTTGCCTTGCCTTGCCTTGCCTTGCCTTGCTTCGCCTCGTCTCGCCTCGCCTCGCTTCGCCTCCCCTCGCCTCCCCTCGCTTTCCTTCGCCTTGCCTCGACTTGCCTCGCCTCGCCTCCCCTCGCCTCCCCTCACCTCGCCTCCCCTCGCCTCGGCTCGCCTCGCTTCACCTCCCCTCACCTCCCCTCATCTCCTATCACCTCGCCTCACCTCCCTTTGCATCCCCTCGCCTCGCCTCGCCTCCCCTCGCCTCCCCTCGCCTCCCCTCGCCTTGCCGTCTTGCCTTGCCTTGCCTTGCCTTGCCTTTGCTTGCCTTGCCTAGCCTCGCGTTGCCTTTCCTTTCCTTTCCTTTCCTTGCCTTGCCTTGCCTTGCCTTGCCTTGCCTTGCCTTGCCTTGCCTTGCCTTTCTGTTCCTTGCCTTGCCGTGCCTTGCCTTGCCTTTCCCCGCCTTTTCCTGCATTTCCCTGTATTTTCCTGCCTCGCCTCGCGTGGCCTTCCCTTGCATTGACTTTCCCTGCCTTTCCCCTTATTTCCCTGACTCGTCTCCCTTTCCCTTGCCTTGCCTTGACTTTCCCCGCCTTTCCCTGCCTTTCCACGTATTTCCTTGTCTCTCCTCACCTCGTCTCACCTCGTCTCACCTTTCCCTGTCTTTTCCTGCTTTTCCCCGTATTTTCCTGCCTCGCCTCGCCTCGCCACGCCTCGCCTCGCCTTGCCTTGCCTTGACTTTCCCTGCCTTTCCCTGTAGTTCCCTGCCTCACCTCATGTTGCCTTGCCTTGACCTTCCCTGCCTTTCCCTACCTTTCCACGCCTTTTCCCGTATTACCCTGCCTCGCCTCGCATCTACGCGCCTCGCCTCGCTTTGCCTTGCCTTTACCTGCCTTTCCCTGCCTTTTCCTGCCTTTCCCCTTATTTCTCTGCTTCGCCTGTCATTGCCTTGCCTTGCATTGACTTTCCCTGCATTTCCATGCCTTTCCCTGTATTTCCTTGCCTCGCCTCGCGTTGCCTTGCCTTGCCTCGCCTCAACTTGCCTTGCCTTTCCCTGACTTTCCCTGCCTTTCCCCGTATTTCCCTGCCTCGCCTCGCATCGACGCGCCTCGCCTCGCTTTGCCTTGCCTTTACCTGCCTTTCCCCGAATTTCCCTGCCTCGCCTCCCTTTGCGTTGACTTTCCCTGTCTTTCCCTGCCTTTTCCTGCCTTTCCCCTTATTTTCCTGCCTCGCCTCGCATTGCCTTGCCTTAACTTTCCCTGCCTTTCCCTGCCTTTCCCTGTATTTCCTTGCCTCGCCTCATCTCGCCACGCCTCGCCTCGTCTCACCTTGCCTTTCCCTTCCTTTCCCTGCCTTTCCCCGTATTTCCCTGCCTCGCCTTGCATTGACTTTCCCTGTCTTTCCCTGCCTTTCCCCGTATTTCCCTGTCTGGCTTCGCCTCGCCGTGCCTCGCCGCGGCGTGCCTCGCCTCGCCTTTCCCTGCCTTTCTCTGCCTTTCCCTACATTTCCCCGTATGTCCCTACCTCGCCTCACTTTGCCTTGCCTTGCCTTTCCCTGCCTTTGCCTGCCTTTCCATATATTTCCGTGCCTTGCCTCGCCTTGCGTTTCCATGCCTTGCATTGACTTTCCCTGCCTTTCCCTGTATTTCCATACCTCGCCTCGCCTCGCCACGCCTCGCCTCGCCTCACCTTCCCTTGCCTTTCCCTGCCTTTCCCCGTATTTCCCTGCCTCGCCTCGCGTTGCCTTGCCTTGACCTTCCCTGCCTTTCCCTGCCTTTCCTTGCTTTTCCCCGTATTTCCTTGCCTCGCCTCGCATCAACGCGCCTCGCCTCGTCTTGCCTTGCCTTTACCTTCATTTCCAAGTATTTCCCTGCCTCGCCTCGCTATGCCTTGACTTTCCCTGCCTTTCCTTGACTTTACCTGTCTTTCCCCACCTTTCCCCGTATTTCCCTGCCTTGCCTCGGCTCGTCTCGGCTTGCCTCACCTTTCCCTGCCTTTCCCTGCTTTTCCCCATATTTTCCTGCCTCGCTTCTCATTGCCTTGCCTTGCATTGACTTTCCCTGCCTTTCCCTACCTTTCCCTGCCTTTCCCCATATTTTCTTGCCTCACCTCGCCTCACCTTTCCCTGACTTTCTCTCCTTTTCCCCGTATTTTCCTGCCTCGCCTCGCATCGCCACGCCTCGCCTCACCTCACCTTGCCTTGCCTTTCCCTGCCTTTCCCTGCCTTTCCACGTATTTCCTTACCTTCTCTTGTGTTGCCTTGCCTCGCCTCCCCTCGCCTCACCGCTCCTTGCCTTTCCCTGCCTTGCCTTGCCTGTCCCCTTATTTCCCTGCCTCACCTCTCCTTGCCTTGCCTCCCCTCCCCTTGCCTTCTCGCCTTGCCTTGCCGTAGCAAAACCTTTAACTTCTTCCCAGCCAGCGCCAAGACTATCCCATAGGGCTTCTCCCATAGCTTCCCAAGTGCATCATTCCAATGCAGTTTCTTCCTCAATCAAGAACACTTGATCTCTGCTCCAGAATAGAAGCTGCTCTACACAGGTTTTCCCACGTTTTATTCCTCTCCTGGCGGTTCTCCTCGCTCTTCTGGGCTCTGGGTGGGTATCTGGGTGTAGATCTGGGAGGGGTGGAAAATCATCTGAATGGTCACTAGATGGCAGCATTTCTCCAGAATTCTGCTTCGGGCATACTACAGGCGAAGTGGCTTCCCTCTCTTTTTAGGTTCGGTGTAATTAAGAATACGATTAAAAAGTTGTGCTTCATTCGGGAGCATAGAAATAGGAGTGCAGAAGGGATTACACCAGGTAGGGTGAGACCAAAAGTACTCTGGGCAGGGTCATCCTTGCCGTTCCTTGCCTTGCCTTGTCTTGCCTTGCCTTGCCTTGCCATTACCTGCCTTTCCCCGCATTTCCCTACCTCGCCTCGCTGTGCCTTTCCTTGCCTTGACTTTCCCTGCATTTCCCTGACTTTCTCTGCCTTTCACCGTATTTGTCTTCCTCGCTTCGCATTGCCGCGCTTCGCCGTACCTTTCCCTGCCTTTCCCCGCCTTTCCCCGTTATTCCGTGCCTCGCCTCGTATTGCCTTGCCCTGCCTTGACTTTCCCTGCCTTTCCCTGTATTGCCTTTCCTTCTCTTGCGTTGCCTTGCCTCGCCTCGCCTCGCCTCAGCGCGCCTTGCCTTTCTCTGCCTTTCCCTGCCTGTCCCCTTATTTCCCTGCCTCGCCTCGCGTTGCCTTGCCTTGACTTGACTTTCCCTGCCTTTCCCTGACTTTCCCTGCCTTTCCCCGCCTTTCCCTGCCATTCCCCGTGTTTCCCTGCCTCGCCTTGCATCGATGCGCCTCGTCTCATCTTGCCTTGCCTTTACATGCATTTCCCCGTATTTCCCTGCCTCGCCTCACTTTGCCTTGCCTTTCCCTGCCTTTCCCAGTATTTCCATGCCTTGCCTCACCTTGCAACACCTCGCGTCGCCTCACCTTGCCTTGCCTTTCCCTGCTTTTCCCAATATTTCCCTCCCTCGCCTCGCTTTGTCTTGTCTTACCTTGACTTTCCCTGCCTTTCCCTGTATTTCCCTGCCTCGCCTCACTTCGCCTCACCTTTCCGTGCCTTTCTCTGCCTTTCCCTCCATTTCCCTGTATGTCCGTACCTCGCCTCGCTTTGCCTTGCCTTGCCTTGACTTTCCCTGCCTTTCCCGGCCTTTCCCTGCCTTTCCCCGTATTTCCTTGCCTTCTCTTGCCTTGCCATACCTCGCCTCGCCTTGACTCGCCTCGCTTCACCGCGCCTTGCCTTTCCCTGCCTTTCCCTGACTTTCCCTGCCTTTCCCCGCCTTTCCCTGCCTTTCCCCGTATTTCCTTGCCTCGCCTCACCTCGCCTCGACTCGCCTCACCCTTCTTTGCCTTTCCCTGCCTTTCCCTGTATTTTCCTGCCTCGCCTTGCGTTGCCTTGCCTTGCCTTGACTTTCCCTCCCTTTCCCTGTCTTTCCCCGTATTTCCTTTTCTTCTCTTGCCTTGCCTTGCCTTGCTTTGCCTTGCCTCGCCTCGCCTCGCCTTGCCTTTCCCTGCCTTTCCCGGTATTTCACTGCCTCGCCTCGGGTTGCCTTGTCTTGCCTTGACTTTCCCTGCCTTTCCCTGCTTTTCCCCGTCTTTCCCTGCCTCGCCTCGCATCGATGCGCCCCGCCTCGTCTTCCCTTGCCTTTCCTTGATTTTCCTTGCCTTTCCCTGTATTTCCCTGCCTCGCCTCGCATTGCATTGCCTTTCCTTGACTTCCCTGCCTTTTCCTGCCTTTACCTGCCTCCCCGTATTTCCCTGCCTCGCCTCGCCTCGCCTTGCCTCCCCTCACCTCGCCTTCTTGCCTTGCCTTGCCATAGCAAAACCTTTAACTTCTTCCCAGGCATCGCTAAGACTGTCCCATAGGGCTTCTCCCATAGCTTCCCAAGTGCATCATTCCAATGCAGTTTCTTCCTCAATCAAGAACACTTGATCTCTGCTCCAGAATAGAAGCTGCTTTACACAGGTTTTCCCACGTTTTATTCCTCTCCTGGCGGTTCTCCTCGCTCTTCTGGGGATCCTGGTGGGGATCTGGGTGTAGATCTGGGTAGGGGTGGAAAATCTTCTGAATGGTCATAGATGGCAGCATTTCTCTAGAAATCTGCTTCTTGAGTACTAGAGAAGAAGTGGCTTCCCCTCCCTTTTTCGGTGCGGTGTAATTGAGAATACGATTCAAATGTTGTGCTTCATTCGGTTTCATAGAAATAGGAGTGCAGAAGGGATTACACCAGGTAGGGTGAGACCAAACGTACTCTGGGCAGGGTCACCCTTTCCGTTCCTTTCCTTTCCTTTCCTTTCCTTTCCTTGCCTTGCCTTTCCTTTCCTTTCCTTTCCTTTCCTTTCCTTGCATTTCCTTTCCTTGCCTTTCCTTTCCTTGCCTTTCCTTTCCTTGCCTTTCCTTTCCTTGCCTTTCCTTTCCTTTCCTTGCCTTTCCTTTCCTTTCCTTGCCTTGCTTTTCCTTTCCTTGCCTTGCCTTTCCTTGCCTTGCCTTGCCTTGCCTTGCTTTGCCTTGCCTTGCCTTCCCTTGCCTTTCCTTTCCGCACCTTTCCTTTCCTTTCCTTTCCTTTCCTTTCCTTTCCTTTCCTTTCCTTTCCTTTCCTTTCCTTTCCTTTCCTTTCCTTTCCTTTCCTTTCCTTTCCTTTCCTTTCCTTTCCTTTCCTTTCCTTTCCTTTCCTTTCCTTGCCTTTCCTTGCCTTTCCTTGCCTTTCCTTTCCTTGCCTTTCCTTTCCTTGCCTTTCCTTTCCTTTCCTTGCCTTTCCTTGCCTTTCCTTGCCTTTCCTTGCCTTTCCTTGCCTTTCCTTGCCTTTCCTTTCCTTTCCTTTCCTTTCCTTTCCTCTCCTTTCCTCACCTTTCCTCACCTTTCCTCACCTTTCCTTTCCTTTCCTTTCCTTTCCTTTCCTTTCCGCACCTTTCCTTTCCTTTCCTTTCCTTTCCTTTCCTTTCCTTTCCTTGCCTTTCCTTGCCTTTCCTTTCCTTTCCTTTCCTTTCCTTTCCTTTCCTTGCCTTTCCTTGCCTTTCCTTTCCTTGCCTTGCCTTGCCTTTCCTTGCCTTGCCTTGCCTTGCCTTGCCTTGCCTTGCCTTGCCTTGCCTTGCCTTGCCTTGCCTTGCCTTGCCTTGCCTTGCCTTGCCTTGCCTTGCCTTGCCTTGCCTTGCCTTGCCTTGCCTTGCCTTGCCTTGCCTTGCCTTGCCTTGCCTTGCCTTTCCTTTCCTTGCCTTGCCTTTCCTTGCCTTTCCTTTCCTTGCCTTTCCTTTCCTTACCTTGCCTTGCCTTGCCTTGCCTTTCCTTGCCTTGCCTTGCCTTTCCTTGCCTTTCCTTGCCTTACCTCTTCTTTCCTTGCCTTGCCTTGCCTTGCCTTGCCTTGCCTTGCCTTGCTTTACCTTGCCTTGCCTTGCCTTGCCTTGCCTTTCCCTGCTTTACCTTGCCTTGCCTTGCCTTGCCTTTCCTTCCCTTGCCTTGCCTTACCTTGCCTTGACTTGCCTTTCCCTACCTTGCCTTGCCTTTCCCTGCCTTGCCTTGCCTTGCCTTGCCTTACCTTGCCTTGCCTTGCCTTGCCTTCCCTTCCTTGCCTTTCCTTGCCATTCCTTGCTTTTCCCTGCCTTTCCTTGCCTTTCCCTGCCATTCCTTGCCTTGCCTTGCCTTGCCTTGCATCGCCTCGTCTCGCCTCACCTCGCTTCGCCTCCCCTCGCCTTCCCTCGCCTCCCCTCACTTCGCCTCCCCTCGCCTCGGCTCGCCTCGCTTCGCCTCCCCTCACCTCCCCTCGCCTTGCTGTCTTGCCTTGCCTTGCCTTGCCTTGCCTTTGCCTGCCTCGCCTCGCCTCGCGTTGCCTTTCCTTTCCTTTCCTTTCCTTTCCTTTCCTTTCCTTTCCTTTCCTTTCCTTTCCTTTCCTTTCCTTTCCTTTCCTTTCCTTTCCTTTCCTTTCCTTTCCTTTCCTTGCCTTGCCTTGCCTTGCCTTGCCTTGCCCTGCCTTGCCTTGCCTTGCCTTGCCTTGCCTTGCCTTGCCTTGCCTTGCCTTGCCTTGCCTTGCCTTTCCTTGCCTTGCCTTTCCTTGCCTTTCCTTCCCTTGCCTTGCCTTGCCTTGCCTTGCCTTGCCTTGCCTTGCCTTGCCTTCCCTTCCCTTGCCTTGCCTTTCCGTGCCTTGCCTTGCCTTGCCTTGCCTTTCCCCGCCTTTTCCTGCATTTCCCTGTATTTCCCTGCCTCACCTCGCGTAGCCTTCCCTTGCATTGTCTTTCCCTGCCTTTCCCTGCCTTTCCCCTTATTTCCCTGACTCGTCTCCCTTTCCCTTGCCTTGCCTTGACTTTCCCCGCCTTTCCCTGCCTTTCCCCGTATTTTTTTGCCTCGCCTTGCCTTGCCTTCACCTCGACTTTCCCTGTATTTACCTGTTTTGCCTCGCATCGCTGCGCCTTGCATTGCCTTGCCTTTCCCTGCCTTTTCTTGCATTTCCCTGTGTTTCCCTGCCTCACCTCGCGTTGCCTTGCCTTGACTTTCCCTGCCTTTCTCTGCCTTTCACTGCCTTTCCCCATATTTCATGCCTCGCCTCGCATTGACGCGGCTCGCCTCGTCTTGCCTTGCCTTTACCTGCCTTTCCCCGTATTTCCCTGCCTCGCCTCGCTTTGCCTTGCCTTGACTTGACTTTCCCTGCCTTTCCCCTTATTTTCTTGCCTCGCCTTGCCTCGCCTTCACCTCGACTTTCCCCTTATTTACCTGCCTTGCCCCGCATCGCTGCGCACTGCCTTGCCTTTCCCTGCCTTTTCCTGCATTTCCCTGTATTTCTCTGCCTTGCCTCGCGTGGCCTTGCCTTGCTTTGACTTCCCTGCCTTTCCCTGTGTTTCCATGCCTCGCCTCGCCTCGCCACGCCTCGCCTTGCCTCACCTTGCCTTGCCTTTCCCTGCCTTTCCCTGCCTTTCCACGTATTTCCCTGCCTCTCCTCGCATCGACATGCCTCGCCTCATCTTGCCTTCCCTTTACCTGCCTTTCCTCTTATTTCCCTGACTCGTCTCGCTTTCTCTTGCCTTGCCTTGATTTTCCCTGCCTTTCCTTGCCTTTCCCTGTATTTCCTTGCCTCGCCTCGACTGAACTTGCCTTGCTTCTCCCTGCCTTTCCCTGCCTTTCCACGTATTTCCCTGCCTCCCCTCACGATGCCGTGCCTTGAGTTGACTTTCCCTGCCTTTTCCTGCCTTTCCCCGTATTTCCCTGCCTCGCCGCGCTTCGCCGCGCCTTGCCTTGCCTTGCCATTACCTGTCTTTCCCTGTATTTCCCTGCCTCGCCTCGCTTTCCCTTGCCTTGCCTTGACTTTCCTGCCTTTCCCAGTCTCTCCCTGCCTTTCCCCCTAATTCCTAGCCTTCTCTTGCATTGCTTTGCCTCGCCTTGCCTCACCGCACCTTGCCTTTCCCTGCCTTTCCTTGCCTTTCCCCATATTTCCCTGCCTCGCCTTGCCTCCCCTCGCCTTGCCTTCTTGCCTTGCATTGCCGTAGCAAAACCTTTAACTTCTTCCCAGCTATCGCTAAGACTGTCCCGTAGGGCTTCTCCCCTAGCTTCCCAAGTGAATCATTCCAATGCAGTTTCTTCATCAATTGAGAAAACTTGATCTCTGCTCCAGAATAGAAGTTACTTTACACCGGTTTTCCCACGTTTTCACAGAATCACAGAATGTTAGGGATTGGAAGGGACCTCAAAAGATCATCTAGTCCAATCCCCCTGCCAGAGCAGGTACACCTAGGTGAGGTTACACAGGAAGGCATCCAGGCGGGTTTTGAATGTCTCCAGAGAAGGAGAATCCACAACCTCCCTGGGCAGCCTGTTCCAGTGTTCCGTCACCCTCACTGAGAAGAAGTTTCTTCTCAAATTTAAGTGGAACCTCTTGTGTTCCAGCCTGAACCCATTCCCCCTTGTCTTACTGTTGGTTGTCACCGAGAAGAGCCTGGCTCCATCCTCGTGACACCCACCCTTTATATATTTATAAACATTGATGAGCTCACCCCTCAGTCTCCTCTTCTCCAAGCTAAAGAGACACAGCTCCCTCAGCCTTTCCTCATAAGGGAGATGCTCCACTCCATTAATTATCTTTGTGGCCCTGTTTTATTCCTGTCCTGGTGGTTCTCCTCCCTCTTCTGGGGATCTGGGTGGGGATCTGGGTGTCGATCTGGGTAGGGGTGGAAAATCTTCTGAATGGTCACTAGATGGCAGCATTTCTCTAGAAATCTGCTTCGGGCGTACTACAGGCGAAGTGGCTTCCCCTCCCTTTTTAGGTTCGGTGTAATTAAGAATACGATTAAAATGTTGTGCTTCATTCGGTAGCATAGAAATACGAGTGCAGAAGGGATTACACCAGGTAGGGTGAGACCAAAAGTACTCTAGCCATGGTCATCCTTGCCTTTCCTTGCCTTACCTTGCCTTGCCTTTCCTTGCCTTTCCTTGCCTTTCCTTGCCTTTCCTTGCTTTTCCTTGCCTTGCCTTGCCTTGCCTTGCCTTGTCTTGCCTTGCTTCGCCTCGTCTCGCCTCGCCTCGCTTCGCCTCCCCTCGCCTCCCCTCGCTTTCCTTCGCCTTGCCTCGACTTGCCTCGCCTCGCCTCCCCTCGCCTCCCCTCACCTCGCCTCCCCTCGCCTCGGCTCGCCTCGCTTCACCTCCCCTCACCTCCCCTCGTCTCCTATCACCTCGCCTCACCTCCCTTTGCATCCCCTCGCCTCGCCTTGCCTCCCCTCGCCTCCCCTCGCCTCCCCTCGCCTTGCCGTCTTGCCTTGCCTTGCCTTGCCTTTGCTTGCCTTGCCTAGCCTCGCGTTGCCTTTCCTTTCCTTTCCTTTCCTTTCCTTTCCTTTCCTTTCCTTTCCTTTCCTTTGATTTCCTTGCCTTGCCTTGCCTTTCCTTGCCTTGCCTTGCCTTGCCTTGCCGTGCCTTGCCTTGCCTTTCCCCACCTTTTCCTGCATTTCCCTATATTTTCCTGCCTCGCCTCGCGTGGCCTTCCCTTGCATTGACTTTCCCTGCCTTTCCCCTTATTTCCCTGACTCGTCTCCCTTTCCCTTGCCTTGCCTTGACTTTCCCTGCCTTTCCCTGCCTTTCCACGTATTTCCTTGTCTCTCCTCACCTCGTCTCACCTCGTCTCACCTTTCCCTGTCTTTTCCTGCTTTTCCCCGTATTTCCCTGCCTAGCCCCATCTTGCCTTGCCTTGCATTGACTTTCCCTGCTTTTCCCTGCCTTTCCCTGTATTTCCTTGCCTCTCCTTGCCTCGCCACGTCTCGCATCTCCTCACCTTGCCTTGCCTTTCCCTGCCTTTCCCTGCCTTTCCCTCTGTTTCCATGCCTCGCCTCGCCTCGCCTCAGCTTTCCCTGCCTTTCCCTGCCTTTCCCCGTACTTCCCTGCCTCGCCTCTCCTCGCCACGCCTTGCCTCGCCTCACCTTGCCTTTCCCTGCCTTTCCCTGCCTTACCCCGTATTTCCCTGCCTCGCCTCACGTTGCCTTGCCTTGACGTTCCCTCCCTTCCCCTCCCTTTCCCTGCCTTTCCCCATATTTCCCTGCCTCGCCTCACGTTGCCTTGCCTTGCATTGACTTTCTCTGCCTTTCCCTGCCTTTCCCTGTATTTCCCTGCATCGTCTCGCCTCGCCACGACTCGCCTCGCCGCACCTTGCCTTGCCTTTCCCTGCCTTTTCCTAACTTTCCCCGTATTTCCCTGCCTCACCTCGCGTTGCCTTGCCTTGCCTTGACTTTCCCTGCCTTTCCCTCTATTTCCATGCCTCGCCTCGCCTCACCTTGCCTTGCCTTGCCCTGCCTTTCCCGTATTTACCTGCCCCGCCTCGCGTCGACACGCCTCGCCTCGTCTTGCCTTGCCTTTCCCTACATTTCCCTGCCTTTCCCTATATTTCCCTGCCTCAACTCGCATTGCCCTGCCTTGCCCTGCCTTTCCCGGTATTTCCTTGCGTTGCCTCACCTCGCCTCGTCTCACCTTTCCCTGACTTTCCCTTCTTTTCGCCGTATTTCCCTGCTTCGCCTCGCCTTGCCTTGCCTTGACTTTCCCTGCCTTTCCCTCTATATCCATGCCTCGCCTCGCAGCACCTCGGCCAACCTCACCTTACCTTGTCTTTCCCTGCCTTTCCCTGCCTTTCCCCGTATTTCCCTGCCTCGCCTCGCATCAACGCGCCTCCTCCTCGTCTTGCCGTGCCTTTCCCTGCCTTTCCCCTATTTCCCTGCCTCACCTCGCGTTGCCTTGCCTTTACTTTCCCTGCCATTCCCTGCCTTTCCATGCCTTTTTCTGTATTTCCCTGCCTTGCCTCGCATTTCCCTGTCTTGCCTTGACTTGCCCTGCCTTTCCCTGCCTTTCCCGTTATTTCCCTGCCTCGCCTCGCATTGCCTTGTCTTGCCTTGCCTTTCCCTGCCTTTACCTGCCTTTCCCTGTATTTCCCTGCCTTTCCCTGTATTTCCATGCCTCGCCTCGCTTTTCCTTGCCTTGCCTTGACTTTCCCTGCCTTTCCCGGGCTTTCCCTGCCTTTCCCTGCCTTTCCCTGCCTTTTCCCATATTTCCTTGCCTCGCCTCACCTCGCCTCACCTCGCCTCACCTTTCCCTGCCTTTCCCTGCTTTTCCCCGTATTTACTTGCCTCGCCTCGCCCCGCTCCGAGTCGCCTCGCCTCGCCTCGCCTTGCCTCGCCTTGCCTTTCCTTTCCCCGTATTTCCCTGCCTCGCTTCACTTCGCTGTGCCTCACCTCAGCGTGCTTCGACTCGCCTCACCTTGCCTCGCCTCGCCTTTCCCTGCCTTTCTCTGCCTTTCCCTACATTTCCCCATATGTCCCTACCTCGCCTCGCTTTGCCTTGCCTTGCCTTCCTTTCCCTGCCTTTCCCCGTATTTCCTTGCCTCACCTCACCTCACCACGCCTCGCCTCGCCTCATCTTGCGACGCCTCGCCTCGCATCACATAGCCTTGCCTTTCCTTGCCTTTCCTTGCCTTGCCTTGCCTTGCCTTGCCTTGCCTTGCCTTGCCTTGCCTTTCCCTGCCTTGCCTTGCCTTGCCTTGCCTTGCCTCGTCTTGCCTTGCCTCGCCTTGCCTCGCCTTGCCTCGCCTTACCTCGCCTTGCCTCGCCTTGCCTCGCCTTCCCTTGCCTCGCTTTGCCTCGCCCTGCCTTGCCTTTTCCTGCCTTTCCCCATATTTCGCTACCTCGTCTCGCTTTGCCTTGCCTTGCCTTCACTTTCCCTGCCTTTCCCTGCCTTTCCACGTATTTCCTTGCCTCGCCTCACCTTGCCTTGCCTCGGCTCGCCTTTCCTTGTATTTCTCTGGCTTTCTCGCCTTGCCTTTCCTTGTCTTTCCCTGCCTTGCCTTGCCTTGCCTTGCCTTGCCTTGCCTTGCCTTGCCTTGCCTTGCCTCGTCTTGCCTTGCCTCGCCTTGCCTTGTCTCGTCTTGCCTTGCCTCGTCTTGCCTTGCCTTGCCTCGCCTTACCTCGCCTTGCCTCGCCGTTCCTCGCCTTGCCTCGCCTTCCCTTGCCTCGCTTTGCCTCGCCCTGCCTTGCCTTTTCCTGCCTTTCCCCCTATTTCCCTGCTTCGCCTCTCATTGTCTTTCCTTGCATTGACTTTCCCTGCCTTTCCCTGCCTTTCCCTGTATTTCATTGCCTCTCCTCGCCTCGCCACACCTCACTTCGCCTCACCGTTCCTTGCCTTTCCCTTCCTTTCCCTACCTTTCCCCTATTTCACTGCCTCGCCTCGCGTTGCCTTGCCTTGACCTTCCCTGCCTTTCCCTGCATTTCCCTGCCTTTCCCCGTATTTCCCTACCTCGCCTCACGTTACCTTGCCTTAAATATCCCTGCCTTTCCCTGCCTTTCCCTGTATTTCCCTGCCTCGCCTCGCATCGACGCGCCTTGCCTCGTCTTGCCTTGACTTCCCCTGCCTTTCCCTGCCTTTCCCCTTATTTCCCTGCCTCGCCTCGCATCGACGTGCCTCGCCTCGTCTTTCCTTGCCTTTCCCTGCCTTTCCCCGTATTTCCTTACCTCACCTCACCTCGCCTGGCCTAGCCTCACCTTTCCCTGCCTTTCTCTGCCTTTCCCTACATTTCTCCATATGTCCCTACCTCGCCTCGCTTTGCCTTGCCTTGCCTTCCTTTCCCTACCTTTCCCCGTATTTCCTTGCCTCACCTCACCTCACCACGCCTCGCCTCACCTCATCTTGCGACACCTCGCCTCGCATCACATAGCCTTGCCTTTCCTTGCCTTTCCTTGCCTTTCCTTGCCTTTCCTTGCCTTTCCTTTCCTTGCCTTGCCTTGCCTTGCCTTACCTTGCCTTTCCCTGCCTTTCCCCGTATTTCCCTGCCTCGCCTCACGTTACCTTGCCTTAACTTTCCCTGCCTTTCCCTGCCTTTCCCTGTCTTTCCCCATATTTTCTGGCCTCCACCTCGCCTTCACCTTTCCCTGCCTTTGACTGCTTTTCCCCGTATTTCCCTGCCTCACCTCGCATCCACGCGCCTCGCCTCGTCTTGCCTTGCCTTTACCTGCCTTTCCCTGTATTTCCCTGCCTCGTTTCACCTTGCCTTCCTTTCCCTGCCTTTCCCTGCCTTTCCCCGTATTTCCCTGCCTCACCTCACGTTGCCTTGCCTTAACTTTCCCTGCCTTTCCCTGCCTTTCCCTGTATTTCCTTGCCTCGCCTCACCTCACCACGCCTCGCCTCGCCTCATCTTGCGACGCCTCGCCTCGCATCACATAGCCTTGCCTTTCCTTGCCTTTCCTTGCCTTGCCTTGCCTTGCCTTGCCTTGCCTTTCCCTGCCTTGCCTTGCCTTGCCTTGACTTGCCTTGCCTCGTCTTGCCTTGCCTCGTCTTGCCTTGCCTCGCCTTACCTCGCCTTGCCTCGCCTTATCTCGCCTTGCCTCGCCTTGCCTCGCCTTCCCTTGCCTCGCTTTGCCTCGCCCTGCCTTGCCTTTTCCTGCCTTTCCCCGTATTTCGCTACCTCGTCTCGCTTTGCCTTGCCTTGCCTTCACTTGCCCTGCCTTTCCCCGTATTTCCTTGCCTCGCCTCACCTTGCCTTGCCTCGGCTCGCCTTTCCTTGTATTTCTCTGCCTTGCCTCGCCTCGCCGCGCCGTGCCGCGCCTTGCCGCGCCTTGCCAGGCCTTGCCTTAACCTTCCCTGCCTTTCCCTGCCTTTCCCTGTATTTCCCTGTCTCGCCTCGCATCGACGCGCCTTGCCTTGCTTTGCCTTGCCTTTACCTGCCTTTCCCCAAATTTCCCTGCCTTGCCTTGCTTTGCCTTGACTTTCCCTTTCTTTCCCTGCCTTTTCCTGCCTTTCCCCTTATTTCCCTGCTTCGGCTCTCATTGCCTTATATTGCATTGACTTTCCCTGCATTTCCCTGCCTTTCCCTGTATTTTCTTGCCTCGCCTCGCCTCGCCACGCCTCTCCTCGTCTCACCTTGCCTTGCCTTTCCCTGCCTTTTCCTGCCTTTCCCCTTATTTCCCTGCTTCGGCTCTCAGTGCCTTCCATTGCATTGACTTTCCCTGCCTTTTCCTGCCTTTTCCCTTATTTCCCTGCCTCGCCTCGCTTTGCCATGCCTTGCATTTACTTTCCCTGCCTTCACTAACTTTGCCTGTATTTCCATGCCTCACCTCACCACGCCTCGTCTCGCCTCACATTGCTTTGCCTTGCCCTGCCTTTCCCTGCCTTTCCCCCAATTTCCCTGCCTCGCCTCGCGTTGCCTTGCCTTGACCTTCCCTGCCTTTTCCTGCCTTTCCCTGTATTTCCTTGCCTCACCTCACCTCGCCTGGCCTCGCCTCAACTTTCCCTGCTTTTCCCTACCTTTCCCCGTATTTCCTTGCCTCGCCTCTCCTCACCTTTCCTTGTATTTCTCTGCCTTGCCTCGCCTTGCCACGCCTTGCCTTGCCTTGCCTTTCCCTGCCTTTTCCTGCTTTCCCCCTATTTCCCTGCTTCGCCTCTCATTGTCTTGCCTTGCATTGACTTTCCCTGCTTTTCCCTGCCTTTCCCTGCCTTTCCCTGTATTTCCTTGCCTCGCCTCGCCTCGCCACACCTCACTTTGCCTCACCGTTCCTTGTCTTTCCCTTCCTTTCCCTGCCTTTCCCCTTTTTCACTGCCTCGCCTAGCGTTGCCTTGCCTTGACGTTCCCTGCCTTTCCCTGCCTTTCCTTGCTTTTCCCCGTATTTCCCTGCCTCGCCTCCCATTGCCTTGCCTTGACCTTCCCTGCCTTTCCCTGCCTTTCCCCATATTTCCCTACCTCGCGTCACGTTACCTTGCCTTAAATATCCCTGCCTTTCCCTGCCTTTCCCTGTATTTCCCTGCCTCGCCTCGCATCGACGCGCCTCGCCTCGTCTTGCCTTGACTTCCCCTGCCTTTCCCTGCCTTTCCCCTTATTTCCCTTCCTCGCCTCGCATCGACGCGCCTCGCCTCGTCTTTCCTTGCCTTTCCCTGCCTTTCTCCGTATTTCCTTGCCTCACCTCACCTCGCCTGGCCTAGCCTCACCTTTCCCTGCCTTTCCCTGCTTTTCCCCATATTTTCCTGCCTCGCCTCGCCTCGCCACGCCTTGCCACACATCACCTTGCCTTGCCTTTCCCTGCCTTTCCCCATATTTCCCTGCCTCTCCTCGTGTTGCCTTGCCTTGACCCTCCCTGCCTTTCCCTGCCTTTCCCTGCCTTTCCCTGCCTTTCCCCGTATTTCCCTGCCTCGCCTCACGTTACCTTGCCTTATCTTTCCCTGCCTTTCCCTGCCTTTCCCCATATTTTCTGGCCTCCACCTCGCCTTCACCTTTCCCTGCCTTTCCCTGCCTTTCCCCGTATTTCCCTACTTCGCCTCACATTACCTTGCCTTAAATATCCCTGCCTTTCCCTGCCTTTCCCCTTATTTCCCTGCCTCGCCTCGCATTGACGCGCCTCGCCTCGTCTTTCCTTGCCTTTCCCTGCCTTTCTCCGTATTTCCTTGCCTCACCTCACCTCGCCTGGCCTAGCCTCACCTTTCCCTGCCTTTCCCTGCTTTTCCCCATATTTTCCTGCCTCGCCTCGCCTCGCCATGCCTCGCCACACATCATCTTGCCTTGCCTTTCCCTGCCTTTCCCTGCCTTTCCCCATATTTCCCTGCCTCGCCTCGCATCGACGTGCCTCGCCTTAACTTTCCCTGCCTTTCCCTGTATTACCCCGCCTCGCCTCGCATCGACGCACCTCGCCTCGTCTTGCCTTGACTTTCCCTGCCTTTCCCTGCCTTTTCCTGCCTTTCCCCCTATTTCCCTGCTTCGCCTCTCATTGTCTTGCCTTGCATTGACTTTCCCTGCCTTTCCCTGCCTTTCCCTGCCTTTCCCTGTATTTCCTTGCCTCGCCTCGCCTCGCCACACCTCACTTCGCCTCAGCGTTCCTTGCCTTTCCCTTCCTTTCCCTGCCTTTCCCCGTATTTCCCTACCTCGCCTCACGTTACCTTACCTTAAATATCCCTGCCTTTCCCTGCCTTTCCCTGTATTTCCATGCCTCGCCTCACATCGACTCACCTTGCCTCGTCTTGCCTTGACTTGCCCTGCCTTTCCCTGCCTTTCCCGTTATTTCCCTGCCTCGCCTCGCATCGTCGCGCCTCGCCTCGTCTTGCCTTGACTTCCCCTGCCTTTCCCCGTATTTCCTTGCCTCACCTCACCTCGCCTGGCCTAGCCTCAACTTTCCCTGCCTTTCCCTGCTTTTCCCCGTATTTTCCTGCCTCGCCTCGCCTCGCCACAAATCACCTTGTCTTGCCTTTCCCTGCCTTTCCCCATATTTCCCTGCCTCGCCACACATCACCTTGTCTTGCCTTTCCCTGCCTTTCCCTGCCTTTCCCTGCCTTTCCCTGCCTTTCCCCGTATTTCCCTGCCTCGCCTCACGTTACCTTGCCTTAACTTTCCCTGCCTTTCCCTGCCTTTCCCTGCCTTTCCCCATATTTTCTGGCCTCCACCTGGCCTTCACCTTTCCCTGCCTTTGACTGCTTTCCCCCGTATTTCACTGTCTCGCCTCGCATCCACGCGCCTCGCCTCTTCTTGCCTTGCCTTTACCTGCCTTTCCCTGTATTTCCCTGCCTCGCCTCACCTTGCCTTCCTTTCCCTGCCTTTCCCTGCCTTTCCCCGTATTTCCCTGCCTCACCTCACGTTGCCTTGCCTTAACTTTCCCTGCCTTTCCCTGTATTACCCTGCCTCGCCTCGGATCGACGCACCTTGCCTCGTCTTGCCTTGACTTTCCCTGCCTTTCCCTGCCTTTTCCTGCCTTTCCCCCTATTTCCCTGCTTCGCCTCTCATTGCCTTGCCTTGCATTGACTTTCCCTGCCTTTCCCTGCCTTTCCCTGTATTTCCATGCCTCGCCTCGCCTCGCCACGCCTCACCTCGCCTCACCTTGCCTTGCCTTTCTCTGCCTTTCCCTGCCTTTCCCCGTATTTCCCTGCCTCGCCTCGCCTCACCTTTCCCTGCCTTTGACTGCTTTTCCCCGTATTTCCCTGCCTCGCCTCGCATCGACGCGCCTTGCCTCGTCTTGCCTTGCCTTTATCTTCCTTTCCGCGTATTTCCCTGCCTCGCCTCGCTTTGCCTTGACTTTCCCTGTCTTTCCTTGCCTTTCCCTGCCTTTCCCTGTACTTCCCTGCCTCGCCTCGCCTCGTCTCTGCTCGCCTCACCTTTCCCTCCCTTTCCCTACCTTTCCCCATATTTTCCTGCCTCGCCTCGCCTTGCCTTGCCTTTACTTTCCCTGCCTTTCCCTCTATTTCCATGCCTCGCCTCGCCTTGCAGCGCCTCGGCTAGCCTCACCTTACCTTGTCTTTCCCTGCCTTTCCCTGCCTTTCCCCGTATTTCCCTGCCTCGCCTTGCGTTGCCTTGCCTTGACCTTCCCTGCCTTTCCCTGCCTTTCCCTGCCTTTCCCATATTTCCCTGCCTCGCCTCGCTTTGCCTTGCCTTGCCTTGACTTTCCCTGCCTTTCCCTGCTTTTCCCCATATTTTCTTGCCTCACCTCGCCTCACCTTTCCCTGCCTTTGACTGCTCTTCTCCGTATTTCCCTGCCTCGCCTCGCGTCGACGCGCCTCGCCTCGTCTTGCCTTGCCTTTACCTTCCTTTCCCAGTATTTCCCTGCCTCGCCTCGCTTTGCCTTGACTTTCCCTGCCTTTCCTTGTCTTTCCCTGCCTTTCCCCATATTTCCCTGCCTCGCCTCACCTCGTCTCGGCTCGCCTCGCCTTTCCCTGACTTTCCCTGCCTTTCCCTGCCTTTCCCTGTCTTTCTCTGCCTTTCACTGTGTTTCTTTCCCTTGCCTCGTCTTGCCTTGCATCGCCTCACCTGGCCTCGCCTTTCCCCGTATTTCCCTTCCTTGCCTCGCCTCGCCGCGCCTCGCCATTCCTTTCCTTGCCTTGCATTTCCCTTCCTTTCCTGGGATTTCTCTGCCTTGCCTCATGTTGCCATGCCTTGCCTTGACTTTCCCTGCCTATCTCTGCCTTTCCCTGCCTTTCCCCGTATTTGTTTGCCTCACCTTGCCTCCCCTCTACCTCGCGTTTCCCTGTATTTCACTGCCTCACCTCGCCTCGCCTTGACTTTCCCTGCCTTTCCCTGCCTTTCCCTGTATTTTCTTTCCTTCTCCTGCATTGTCTTGCCTCGCCTCGCCTTGCCTCCACCGCGCCTTGCCTTTCCCTGCCTTTCCCTGCCTGTCCCCTTATTTCCCTGCCTCGCCTCGCGTTGCCTTGCCTTGCCTTGACTTTCCCTTCCTTTCCCTGCCTTTCCCTGACTTTCCCTGTATTTCCTTGCCTCACCTCACCTAGCATCGCCTCTCCTCGACTCGCCTCACCTCGCCTCGCCTTGCCTTTCCCTGGCTTTCTCTGCCTTTCCCTGACTGTCCCCGTATTTCCATGACTCTGCTCGCATTGCCTTTTCTTGCCCTGCCTTTCCCTGCCTTTCCCTATATTTCCCTGCCTCGACTCGCATTGCCCTGCCTTTCCCTGCCTTTCCCTCTATTTCCTTGCCTTGCCTCACCTCGCCTCGCCTCACCTTTCCCTGACTTTCCCTGCTTTAACCTGTATTTTCCTGCCTCGCCTCGCCTCACCACGCCTCGCCTCGCCTCATCTTGCCTTGCCTTTCCCTGCCTTTCCCCGTATTTCCCTCCCTCGCCTCGCTTTGCCTTACGTTTCCTTGACTTTCCCTGCCTTTTCCTGCCTTTCCCCGTATTTGCCTGCCTCGCCTCGTGTTGCCTTGCCTTGCATTGACTTTCCCTGCGTTTCCCTGCCTTTCCCTGTATTTCCTTGCCTCTCCTTGCCTCGCCACGTCTCGCATCGCCTCACCTTGCTTTGCCTTTCCCTGCCTTTCCCTGCCTTTCCCTCTGTTTCCATGCCTCGCCTCGCCTCGCAGCACCTCGCCTAGCCTCACCTTACCTTGTCTTTCCTTTGCTTTCCCCGTATTTCTCTGCTTCACCTCGCGTTGCCTTGCCTTTACTTTCCCTGCCTTAACCTGCCTTTCCCCGTATTTCCCTGCCTCGCCTCACTTTGCCTTGCCTTGCCTTGACTTTCCCTGCCTTTCCCTTCCTTTCCCTATCTGTCCCCGTATTTCCTTGCATCGCCTCACCTAGCCTCGCCTCGCCTCAGCTTTCACTGCCTTTCCCTGCCTTTCCCCGTACTTCCCTGCCTTGCCTCGCCTCGCCACGCCTTGCCTCTCCTCACCTTGCCTTTCCCTCCCTTTCCCTGCCTTTCCCCATATTTCCCTGCCTCGCCTCACATTGCCTTGCCTTGCCTTGACTTCCCCTGCCTTTTCCTGCCTTTCCCCGTATTTCCCTGCCTCGCCTCGCATTGCCTTGTCTTGCATTAATTTTCCCTGCCTTTCCCTGCCTTTCCCATATTTCCCTGCCTCGCCTCGCTTTGCCTTGTCTTGCCAATACTTTCCCTGCCTTTCCCTGCCTTTCCCTGCCTTTCCCCATATTTCCCTGCCTCTCCTCGTGTTGCCTTGCCTTGCATTGACTTTCCCTGCCTTTCCCTGCCTTTCCCTGTATTTCCATGCCTCGCCTCGCATCACCTTGCCTTGCCTTTCCCTGCCTTTCCCCGTATTTCCCTGCCTCGCCTCGCGTTCCCTTGCCTTGACTTGCCCTGCTGTTCCCTCCCTTTCCATGCCTTTTTCTGTATTTCCCTGCCTCGCCTTGCGTTGCCTTAACTTTCCATGTCTTTCCCTGCCTTTTCCTGCCTTTCCCCGTATTTCCCTGCCTCGCCTCGCCTCACCGCGCCTTGCATTTCCCTACCTTTCCCTGCCTTTACCCGTATTTCCCTGCCCCGCCTCGCTTTGCCTTGTCTTGCCTTGACTTCCCTTGCCTTTCCCTGCCTTTCCCTCCCTTTCCCTGTATTTTCCTGCCTCGCCTCGCATCGATGCGCCTCTACCTCGTCTTGCCTTGCCTTTACCTGCCTTTCCCCGTATTTCCCTGCCTCGCCTCGCTTTGCCTTGCCCTGCCTTGACTTTCCCTATCTTTCCCCGTATTTCCTTGCCTTGCCTCACCTCGCCTCTCCTCGCCTCACATTTCCCTGCCTTTCCCTGCTTTTCCCCGTATTTTCCTACCTCGCCTCTCCTCGCTTCGCCGCGCCTCACCTCACCTCGCCTTCCCTCGCTTTGTCTCTCCTCGCCTCACCACTCCTTGCATTTCACTGCCTTTCCCTGCCTTTCCCCGTATTTCCCTGCCTCACCTCTCGTTGCCTTGCATTGACTTTCCCTGCCTTTCCCTGCCTTTCCCTGCATTTCCCTGCCTTGCCTCGTATTGCCTCGCCTCGCCTCGCCTCGCCTTTACCTGCCTTTCTCTGCCTTTCCCTACATTTCCCCGTATGTCCCTACCTCGCCTCGCTTTGCCTTGCCTTGACTTTCCCTGCCTTTCCCTGTATTTCTCTGCCTTTCACTGTATTTCCTTGCCTTACCTCATCTTGCCTAGCCTCGCCTCGCCTCGCCTAGCTTTTCCCCGTATTTCCCTCCCTTGCCGCGCCTCGACGCGCTTCACCTTGCCTTGCCTTGCATTGCAGTTCCCTGCCTTTCCTGGTATTTCGCTGCCTTGCCTCGTGTTGCCATGCCTTGCCTTGACATTCCCTGCCTTTCCCAGCCTTTACCCTTATTTCCTTGCCTCGCCTCACCTTGCCTCACCTCGCCTTTCCACGTATTTTCCTGCCTCGCCTCGCGTTGCCTTGACTTTCCCTGCTTTTTCCTGCCTTTCCCCGTATTTCCCTGTCTCGCCTCATGTTGCCTTGCCTTGCATTGACTTTCCCTGCCTTTCCCTGTATTTCCTTGCCTCGCCTCGCCTCCCCATGTCTCGCCTCGCCTCACCTTGCCTTGCCTTTCCCTGCCTTTCCCTGCCTTTCGCCGTATTTCCCTGCCTCGTCTCGCATCGACGCACCTCTACCTCGTCTTGCCTTGCCTTTAGCTGCCTTTCCTCGTATTTCCTTGCCTCGCCTCGCTTTGCCTTGCCTTGCCTTGATTTTCCCTGCCTTTCCCTTACTTTCCATGTCTTTCCCCGTATTTCCTTGCCTCGCCCCACCTCCCCTCGCCTCGCCTCAGCTTTCCCTGCCTTTCCCTGCCTTTCCCCGTATTTTCCTGCCTCGCCGCGCCTCGCTTCGCCGCGCCTCGCCTCTCCTTGCCTTGCCTTGCCATTACCTGCCTTTGCCCATATTTCCCTGCCTCGACTCACGTTGCCTTGCATTTCCTTGACTTTCACTGTGTTTTCCTGGCTTTCCTTGCCTTTCCCAGTATTTTCCTGCCTCGCCTACCATTGATGCGCCTCGCCTCGCTTTGCCTTGCCTTTACCTGCCTTTCCCCGTATTTCCTTGCCTCGCCTCACCTCGCCTCGCCTTGCCTCGCCTCACCTTTCCCTGCCTTTCCACATATTTCCCTGCCTCACCTCACATCAACGCGCCTGGCCTCGTCTTGCCTTGCCTTTACCTGCTCTTCCCCGTATTTCCCTGCCTCGCCTCGCCTCGCCTCTCTGCGCCGTGCCTTTACCTTCCTTTCCCTGAATATCCCCATATTTCCCTGCCTCGCCTCTTGTTGCCTTGCCTTGCCTCACCTTTCCCTGCCTTTCCCCGTATTTCCCTGCCTCGCCTCACCGTGCATTGCCTCACCTCTCCTTTCCCTGCCTTTCCCTGCCTTTCCCCGTATTTCCTTGTGTCGCCGCACCTCTCCTCGCCTCGCCTCACCTTTCCCTGCCCCTCATTGCCTTTCCTTGTACTTCCGTGCCTCGCCTCACCTCGCCACGCTTCACATCCCCTCACCTTGCCTTTCTCTGCCTTTCCCTGCCTTTCCCCGTATTTCCCTGCCTCGACTCGCCTTGCCTTGCCTTCCATTGACTTTCCCTGCCTTTCCCTGCCTTTCCCTGTATTTCCCTGCCTCGCCTCGCCTCGTCACGCCTCGCCTCGCCTTGCCTTGCCTTGCCTTGCCTTTCCCTGCCTTTCCTGGTATTTCCCTGCCTCGCCTCACGTTGCCATGCATTGCCTTTGACTTTCCCTGCCTTTCCATGCCTTTCCCCGTATTTCCTTTCCTTGCCTCCCCTAGCCTCGCCTCGCCT
>NW_027017555.1:7500-10000 GCF_036013445.1 Caloenas nicobarica
TTTCTTTTCTTTTCTTTCCTTTACTTTTCTTTATTTTTCATTTTTTTCCTTTTCTTTTCTTTCCTTTTTTTCCTTTTCTTTTCTTTTCTTTTCCTTTCTTTACTTTTCTTTTCTCTTCTTTTTCTTTCTTTTCTTTTCTTTTATTTCCTTTACTTTTCTTTAATTTTCTTTTTTTCCTTTTCTTTTCTTTCCTTTTTTCCTTTTCTTTTCTTTTCTTTTCCTTTCTTTTTTTTTCCTTTGTTTTTGTTTCTATTCTTTTCTTTTCTTTTCCTTTCTTTTCTTTCCTTTTCTTTTATTTTCCTTTCTTTTCTTTTCTTTTCTTTCCTTTACTTTTCTTTAATTTTCTTTTTTTCCTTTTCTTTTCTTTCCTTTTTTCCTTTTCTTTTCTGTTTTTTCCTTTTCTTTTCTTTCCTTTTCTTTTATTTTCCTTTCTTTTCTTTTCTTTTCTCCTACTTTCTTTTCTTTTCTTTTCCTTCATTTTTTTCATTTTCTTTTCTTTTCTTTTCCTTTCCTTTTCTTTTCCCTTCTTTTCTTTTCTTTTCCTTTCTTTTCCTTTCTTTTCTTTCCTTTACTTTTCTTTAATTTTCTTTTTTCTTTTCTTTTCTTTTTTCCTTTTCTTTTCCTTTCTTTTCTTTTCTTTTCTTTTCATTTCTTTTCTTTTCCTTTCTTTTCTTTTCCTTTCTTTTCCTTTCTTTTCTTTTCTTTACTTTTCTTTCCTTTTCTTTTTTTCCATTTCTTATTCTTTTCTTTTCTTTCCTTTACATTTCTTTCCATTTCTTTTTTTCCCTTTCTTTTTCTTTTCTTTTTTCCTTTTCTTTTCTTTTCTTTCCTATTCTTTTCTTTTGTTTTATTTTTCCTTTCTTTTCTTTTCTTATCTTTTCTTTTCCTTTCTTTTCCTTTCTTTTCCTTTCTTTCATTTTCTTTCATTTTCTCTTCTTTTCTTTTCTTTCCTTTTCTTTTCTTTTTTTTTCCTTTCTTTTCTTTTCTTTTATTTCCTTTACTTTTCCTTACTTTTCTTTTTTTCCTTTTCTATTCTTTTCTTTTTTCGTTTTCTTTTCTTATCTTTTCTTTTCTTTTCGTTCATTTAATTTTCTTTCCTTTTCTTTTTTCCTTTTCTTTTTCTTTTCTTTTCTTTTTTTCCTTTTCTTTTCTTTCCTTTTATTTTATTTTCCTTTCTTTTCTTTTCTTTTCTTTTCTTTTCTTTTCTTTTCCTTTCTTTTCTTTTCTTTTCTTTTCTTTCCTTTACTTTTCTTTAATATTCATTTTTTTCCTTTTCTTTTCTTTTTTTGTTTTTGCTTTGCTGTTCTTTTCTTGGCTTTTCTTTTTTCCTTTTCTTTTCTTTCCTTTTTTCCTTTTCTTTTCTTTTCTTTTTTCCTTTTCTTTTCTATTCTTTTCTTATATTTTTTCTTTCATTTACTTTTCTTTCCTTTTCTCTTTTCCTTTTCATTTTCTTTTCTTTTTTCCCTTTTCTTTCCTTTTCCTTTCTTTTCTTTTCTTTTTTTCTTCTCTTTTCTTTTCTTATCTTTTATTTTCCTTTATTTTCCTTTCTTTTCCTTTCTTTCATTTTCTTTCATTTTCTTTTCTTTTCTTTTCTTTTCTTTTCTTATCTTTTCTTATGTTTTCCTTTCTTTTCTTTTCTTTTCTTTTCTTTTCTTTTCTTTTCTTTCCTTTACTTTTCCTTACTTTTCTTTTTTTCCTTTTCTTTTCTTTCTTTTTTCATTTTCTTTTCTTTTCTTTTCTTATCTTTTCTTTTCTTTTCTTTCATTTACTTTTCTTTCCTTTTCTTTTTTCCTTTTCTTTTTATTTTCTTTTTTCCCTTTTCTTTTCCTTTCCTTTCTTTTCTTTTGCTTCCTTTTCTTTTCTTTTCTTTTCTTTTCTTTTCTTTCATTTTTTTCATTTTTTTTCTTTTCTTTTTTTTCCTTTCCTTTTCTTTTCCCTTCTTTTCTTTTCTTTTCTTTTCTTTCCTTTACTTTTCTTTAATTTTTTTTTCTTTTCTTTTCTTCCCTTTTTTCCTTTCCCTTTCTTTTCTTTTCTTTTCCTTTTTTTCTTTTCTTTTCCTTTCTTTTCCTTTCTTTTCTTTTCTTTTCCTTTCTTTTCCTTTCTTTTCTTTTGCTTCCTTTTCTTTTCTTTTCTTATCTTTTCTTTTCTTTCATTTACTTTTCTTTCCTTTTCTTTTTTCCTTTTCTTTTCTTTTCTTTCCTTTCCTTTTCTTTTCTTGTCTTTTCTTTCCAACACTTTTCTTTAATATTCTTTTTTCCCTTTTCTTATCTTTTATTTTTCGTTTTCTTTTCTTTTCTTTTCCTTTCTTTTCTTTCCTTTTCTTTTATTTTCCTTTCTTTTCTTTTCTTTTCTTTCCTTTACTTTTCTTTAATTTTCTTTTTTTCCTTTTCTTTTCTTTTCTGTTTTTTCCTTTTCTTTTCTTTCCTTTTATTTATTTTTCCTTTCTTTTCTTTTCTTTTCTTTTCTTTTCTTTTTCTTTCTTTTCTTTTCTTTTCTTTTC
>NW_027017555.1:12500-25000 GCF_036013445.1 Caloenas nicobarica
TCTTTTCTTTTCTTTTCCTTTCTTCTTTTCTTTTCTTTTCTTTTCTTTTTCTTTCTTTTCTTTTCTTTTATTTCCTTTACTTTTCTTTAATTTTCTTTTTTTTTTTTTCTTTTCTTTCCTTTTTTCCTTTTCTTTTCTTTTCTTTTCCTTTCTTTTTTTTTCCTTTGTTTTTGTTTCTATTCTTTTCTTTTCTTTTCCTTTCTTTTCTTTCCTTTTCTTTTATTTTCCTTTCTTTTCTTTTCTTTTCTTTCCTTTACTTTTCTTTAATTTTCTTTTTTTCCTTTTCTTTTCTTTCCTTTTTTCCTTTTCTTTTCTGTTTTTTCCTTTTCTTTTCTTTCCTTTTCTTTTATTTTCCTTTCTTTTCTTTTCTTTTCTCCTACTTTCTTTTCTTTTCTTTTCCTTCATTTTTTTCATTTTCTTTTCTTTTCTTTTCCTTTCCTTTTCTTTTCCCTTCTTTTCTTTTCCTTTCTTTTCCTTTCTTTTCTTTCCTTTACTTTTCTTTAATTTTCTTTTTTCTTTTCTTTTCTTTTTTCCTTTTCTTTTCCTTTCTTTTCTTTTCTTTTCTTTTCATTTCTTTTCTTTTCCTTTCTTTTCTTTTCCTTTCTTTTCCTTTCTTTTCTTTTCTTTACTTTTCTTTCCTTTTCTTTTTTTCCATTTCTTATTCTTTTCTTTTCTTTCCTTTACATTTCTTTCCATTTCTTTTTTTCCCTTTCTTTTTCTTTTCTTTTTTCCTTTTCTTTTCTTTTCTTTCCTATTCTTTTCTTTTGTTTTATTTTTCCTTTCTTTTCTTTTCTTATCTTTTCTTTTCCTTTCTTTTCCTTTCTTTTCCTTTCTTTCATTTTCTTTCATTTTCTCTTCTTTTCTTTTCTTTCCTTTTCTTTTCTTTTTTTTTCCTTTCTTTTCTTTTCTTTTATTTCCTTTACTTTTCCTTACTTTTCTTTTTTTCCTTTTCTATTCTTTTCTTTTTTCGTTTTCTTTTCTTATCTTTTCTTTTCTTTTCGTTCATTTAATTTTCTTTCCTTTTCTTTTTTCCTTTTCTTTTTCTTTTCTTTTCTTTTTTTCCTTTTCTTTTCTTTCCTTTTATTTTATTTTCCTTTCTTTTCTTTTCTTTTCTTTTCTTTTCTTTTCCTTTCTTTTCTTTTCTTTTCTTTTCTTTCCTTTACTTTTCTTTAATATTCATTTTTTTCCTTTTCTTTTCTTTTTTTGTTTTTGCTTTGCTGTTCTTTTCTTGGCTTTTCTTTTTTCCTTTTCTTTTCTTTCCTTTTTTCCTTTTCTTTTCTTTTCTTTTTTCCTTTTCTTTTCTATTCTTTTCTTATATTTTTTCTTTCATTTACTTTTCTTTCCTTTTCTCTTTTCCTTTTCATTTTCTTTTCTTTTTTCCCTTTTCTTTCCTTTTCCTTTCTTTTCTTTTCTTTTTTTCTTCTCTTTTCTTTTCTTATCTTTTATTTTCCTTTATTTTCCTTTCTTTTCCTTTCTTTCATTTTCTTTCATTTTCTTTTCTTTTCTTTTCTTATCTTTTCTTATGTTTTCCTTTCTTTTCTTTTCTTTTCTTTTCTTTTCTTTTCTTTTCTTTTCTTTCCTTTACTTTTCCTTACTTTTCTTTTTTTCCTTTTCTTTTCTTTCTTTTTTCATTTTCTTTTCTTTTCTTTTCTTATCTTTTCTTTTCTTTTCTTTCATTTACTTTTCTTTCCTTTTCTTTTTTCCTTTTCTTTTTATTTTCTTTTTTCCCTTTTCTTTTCCTTTCCTTTCTTTTCTTTTGCTTCCTTTTCTTTTCTTTTCTTTTCTTTTCTTTTCTTTCATTTTTTTCATTTTTTTTCTTTTCTTTTTTTTCCTTTCCTTTTCTTTTCCCTTCTTTTCTTTTCTTTTCTTTTCTTTCCTTTACTTTTCTTTAATTTTTTTTTCTTTTCTTTTCTTCCCTTTTTTCCTTTCCCTTTCTTTTCTTTTCTTTTCCTTTTTTTCTTTTCTTTTCCTTTCTTTTCCTTTCTTTTCTTTTCTTTTCCTTTCTTTTCCTTTCTTTTCTTTTGCTTCCTTTTCTTTTCTTTTCTTATCTTTTCTTTTCTTTCATTTACTTTTCTTTCCTTTTCTTTTTTCCTTTTCTTTTCTTTTCTTTCCTTTCCTTTTCTTTTCTTGTCTTTTCTTTCCAACACTTTTCTTTAATATTCTTTTTTCCCTTTTCTTATCTTTTATTTTTCGTTTTCTTTTCTTTTCTTTTCCTTTCTTTTCTTTCCTTTTCTTTTATTTTCCTTTCTTTTCTTTTCTTTTCTTTCCTTTACTTTTCTTTAATTTTCTTTTTTTCCTTTTCTTTTCTTTTCTGTTTTTTCCTTTTCTTTTCTTTCCTTTTATTTATTTTTCCTTTCTTTTCTTTTCTTTTCTTTTCTTTTCTTTTTCTTTCTTTTCTTTTCTTTTCTTTTCTTTTCTTTTCTTTCCTTTACTTTTCTTTAATTTTCTTTTTTTCCTTTTCTTTTCTTTCCTTTTTTCCTTTTCTTTTCTTTTCTTTTCTTTTATTTTCCTTTCTTTTATTTTATTTTTTTTTCCTTTCTTTTCTTTTCTTTTCTTTTCGTTTGTTTTCTTGCATTTTCTTTTCTTTTCTTGCATTTTCTTTACTTTTCTTTTCTTTTCTTTTCATTTCTTTTCCTTTCTTTTCTTTTTTTCCTTTACTTTTCTTTAATTTTCTTTTTTTTCCTTTTCTTTTTTGTTTTTTCCTCTTCTTTTCTTTTCTTTTTTGTTTTTTCCTCTTCTTTTCTTTTCTTTTTTGTTTTTTCCTCTTCTTTTCTTTTCTTTTCTTTTCTTTTCTTTTCCTTTCTTTTCTTTTCTTTTCTTTTCCTTTCTTTTCTTTCCTCTTCTTTTCTTTTCCTTTCTTTTCTTTTCTTTTCTATTCTTTTCTATTCTTTTCTTTTTCTTTCTTTTCTTTTTCTTTCTTTCCTTTTCTTTTCTTTTCTTTCCTTTACTTTTCTTTAATTTTCTTTTCTTTTTCTTTCTTTTCTTTTCGTTTCTTTTCTTTCCTTTACTTTTCTTTAATTTTCTTTTTTTCCTTTTCTTTTCTTTCCTTTTTTCCGTTTCTTTTCTTTTCTTTTCTTTTCTTTTCTTTTCTTTTCTTTTTCTTTTTTCCTTTCTTTTCTTTCCTTTACTTTTCTTTAATTTTCTTTTTTTCCTTTTCTTTTCTTTTCTTTTCTTTTCTTTCTTTTCTTTTCTCTTATTTCCTTTACTTTTCTTTAATTTTCTTTTTTCCTTTTCTTTTCTTTCCTTTTTTCCTTTTCTTTTCTTTTATTTTCCTTTCTTTTCTGTTCTTTTCTTTTCCTTTCTCTTCCTTTCTTTTATTTTATTTTCTTTTCCTTTCTTTTCTTTTATTTTCTTTTCTTTTTCCTTTCTTTTCTTTCCTTTTTTCCTTTTCTTTTCTTTTCTTTTCTTTACTTTTCTTTAATTTTCTTTTTTTCCTTTTCTTTTCTTTCCTTTTTTCCTTTTCTTTTCTTGCATTTTCTTTTCTTTTTTTTCTTTACTTTCCTTTTCTTTCCTTTTCCTTTCTTTTCTTTTCCTTTCTTTTCTTTCGTTTACTTTTCTGTAATTTTCAATTTTTTCCTTTTCTTTTTTGTTTTTTACTCTTCTATTCTTTTCTTTTCCTTTCTTTTCTTTCCTTTTCTTTTCTTTTCCTTTCTTTTCTTTTCTTTCCTTTACTTTTCTTTATTTTTCATTTTTTTCCTTTTCTTTTCTTTCCTTTTTTTCCTTTTCTTTTCTTTTCTTTTCTTTCCTTTACTTTTCTTTAATTTTCTTTTTTCCTTTTCTTATCTTTTCTTTTTTCGTTTTCTTTTCTTTTCCTTTCTTTTCTTTTCGTTTCTTTTCTTTTCTTTTCTTTTCTTTTCCTTTCCTTTCTTCTTTTCTTTTCTTTTCTTTTCTTTTTCTTTCTTTTCTTTTCTTTTATTTCCTTTACTTTTCTTTAATTTTCTTTTTTTCCTTTTCTTTTCTTTCCTTTTTTCTTTTTCTTTTCTTTTCTTTTCCTTTCTTTTCTTTTCCTTTGTTTTCGTTTCTATTCTTTTCTTTTCTTTTCCTTTCTTTTCTTTCCTTTTCTTTTATTTTCCTTTCTTTTCTTTTCTTTTCTTTTCTTTCCTTTACTTTTCTTTAATTTTCTTTTTTTTCCTTTTCTTTTTTGTTTTTTCCTCTTCTTTTCTTTTCTTTTCCTTTCTTTTCTTTCCTTTTCTTTTCTTTTCCTTTCTTTTCTTTCCTTTTCTTTTCTTTTCCTTTCTTTTCTTTCCTTTTCTTTTCTTTTCCTTTCTTTTCTTTCCTTTTCTTTTATTTTCCTTTCTTTTCTTTTCTTTTCTTTCCTTTACTTTTCTTTATTTTTCATTTTTTTCCTTTTCTTTTATTTTCTCTTTTTCCTTTTCTTTTCTTTCCTTCTCTTTTATTGTCCTTTCTTTTCTTTTCTTTTATTTTCCTTTCTTTTCTTTTCTTTTCTTTTCTTTCCTTTACTTTTCTTTAATTTTCATTTTTTCATTTTCTTTTCTTTTCTTTTTTTTCCTTTTCTTTCCTTTCCTTTTCTTTTATTTTCCTTTCTTTTCTTTTCTTTTTCTTTCTTTTCTTTTCTTTTCTTTTCTTTCCTTTACTTTCCTTTAATTTTCTTTTTTTCCTTTTCTTTTCTTTCCTTTTTCTCTTTTCTTTTCCTTTCTTTTATTTTCCTTTCTTTTCTGTTCTTTTCTTTTCCTTTCTTTCCCTTTTTCATTTTATTTTCTTTTCCTTTCTTTTCTTTTCTTTTCATTTGTTTTCTTGCATTTTCTTTTCTTTTCTTTCCTTTACTTTTCTTTCATTTTCTTTTCTTTTCTTTTCTTTTCTTTTCTTTATTTTCTTTTTTCTTTCTTTTCTTTCCTTTTTTCCTTTTCTTTTCTTTTCTTTTCTTTACTTTTCTTTAATTTTCTTTTTTCCTTTTCTTTTCTTTCCTTTTTTCCTTTTCTTTTCTTTTATTTTCCTTTCTTTTCTGTTCTTTTCTTTTCCTTTCTCTTCCTTTCTTTTATTTTATTTTCTTTTCCTTTCTTTTCTTTTCTTTTCTTTTCTTTTCTCTTCATTTCTTTTCTTGCATTTTCTTTTCTTTTCTTGCATTTTCTTTTCTTTTCTTTACTTTTTTCCTTTTCTTTTCTGGCATTTTCTTTTCTTTTTTTCTTTACTTTCCTTTTCTTTCCTTTTCCTTTCTTTTCTTTTCCTTTCTTTTCTTTCGTTTACTTTTCTGTAATTTTCAATTTTTTCCTTTTCTTTTTTGTTTTTTCCTCTTCTTTTCTTTTCTTTTCCTTTCTTTTCTTTCCTTTTCTTTTCTTTTCCTTTCTTTTCTTTTCTTTCCTTTACTTTTCTTTATTTTTCATTTTTTTCCTGTTCTTTTCTTTCCTTTTTTTCCTTTTCTTTTCTTTTCTTTTCTTTCCTTTACTTTTCTTTAATTTTCTTTTTTCCTTTTCTTATCTTTTCTTTTTTCGTTTTCTTTTCTTTTCTTTTCTTTTCTTTTCTTTTCTTTTCTTTTCTTTTCTTTTCTTTTCCTTTCTTCTTTTCTTTTCTTTTCTTTTCTTTTTCTTTCTTTTCTTTTCTTTTATTTCCTTTACTTTTCTTTAATTTTCTTTTTTTCCTTTTCTTTTCTTTCCTTTTTTCCTTTTCTTTTCTTTTCTTTTCCTTTCTTTTTTTTTCTTTGTTTTCGTTTCTATTCTTTTCTTTTCTTTTCCTTTCTTTTCTTTCCTTTTCTTTTATTTTCCTTTCTTTTCTTTTCTTTTCTTTTCTTTCCTTTACTTTTCTTTAATTTTCTTTTTTTCCTTTTCTTTTCTTTCCTTTTTTCCTTTTCTTTTCTGTTTTTTCCTTTTCTTTTCTTTCCTTTTCTTTTATTTTCCTTTCTTTTCTTTTCTTTTCTTTTCTTTTTCTTTCTTTTCTTTTCTTTTCCTTCATTTTTTTCATTTTCTTTTCTTTTCCTTTCCTTTTCTTTTCCCTTCTTTTCTTTTCCTTTCTTTTCCTTTTTCTTTCCTTTACTTTTCTTTAATTTTCGTTTTTCTTTTCTTTTCTTTTTTCCTTTTCTTTTCCTTTCTTTTCTTTTCTTTTCTTTTCTTTTCTTTTCTTTTCTTTTCTTTTCCTTTATTTTCTTTTCCTTTCTTTTCCTTTCTTTTCTTTTCTTTACTTTTCTTTCCTTTTCTTTTTTTCCATTTCTTATTCTTTTCTTATCTTTCCTTTACATTTCGTTCCATTTCTTTTTTCCCTTTCTTTTTCTTTTCTTTTTTCCTTTTCTTTTCTTTTCTTTCCTATTCTTTTCTTTTCTTTTATTTTTCCTTTCTTTTCTTTTCTTATCTTTTATTTTCCTTTCTTTTCCTTTCTTTTCCTTTCTTTCATTTTCTTTCATTTTCTCTTCTTTTCTTTTCTTTTCTTTTCTTTTCTTTTCTTTTCTTTTCTTTTCTTTTCCTTTCTTTTCTTTTCTTTTCTTTTATTTCCTTTACTTTTCCTTACTTTTCTTTTTTTCCTTTTCTATTCTTTTCTTTTTTCCTTTTCTTTTCTTTTCTTATCTTTTCTTTTCTTTTCGTTCATTTAATTTTCTTTCCTTTTCTTTTTTCCTTTTCTTTTTCTTTTCTTTTCTGTTTTTTCCTTTTCTTTTCTTTCCTTTTATTTTATTTTCCTTTCTTTTCTTTTCTTTTCTTTTCTTTTCTTTTCTTTTCCTTTCTTTTCTTTTCTTTTCTTTTCTTTCCTTTACTTTTCTTTAATATTCATTTTTTTCCTTTTCTTTTCTTTTTTCGGTTTTGCTTTGCTTTTCTTTTTTTTCCTTTTCTTTTTTCCTTTTCTTTTCTTTCCTTTTTTTCCTTTTCTTTTCTTTTCTTTTTTCCTTTTCTTTTCTATTCTTTTCTTATATTTTTTTCTTTCATTTACTTTTCTTTCCTTTTCTTTTTTCCTTTTCATTTTCTTTTCTTTTTTCCCTTTTCTTTTCTTTTCCTTTCTTTTCTTTTCTTTTTTTCTTCTCTTTTCTTTTCTTTTCTTTTATTTTCCTTTATTTTCCTTTCTTTTCCTTTCTTTCATTTTCTTTCATTTTCTTTTCTTTTCTTATCTTTTCTTATGTTTTCCTTTCTTTTCTTTTCTTTTCTTTTCTTTTCTTTCCTTTACTTTTCCTTACTTTTCTTTTTTTCCTTTTCTTTTCTTTCTTTTTTCATTTTCTTTTCTTTTCTTTCCTTTACTTTTCTTTCATTTTCTTTTCTTTTCTTTTCTTTTCTTTTCTTTATTTTCTTTTTTCTTTCTTTTCTTTCCTTTTTTCCTTTTCTTTTCTTTTCTTTTCTTTACTTTTCTTTAATTTTCTTTTTTCCTTTTCTTTTCTTTCCTTTTTTCCTTTTCTTTTCTTTTATTTTCCTTTCTTTTCTGTTCTTTTCTTTTCCTTTCTCTTCCTTTCTTTTATTTTATTTTCCTTTCCTTTCTTTTCTTTTCTTTTCTTTACTTTTCTTTAATTTTCTTTTTTCCCTTTTCTTTTCCTTTCCTTTCTTTTCTATTGCTTCCTTTTCTTTTCTTTTCTTTTCTTTTCTTTTCTTTTCTTTTCTTTTCTTTTCTTTTCTTTTCTTTTCTTTTCTTTCATTTTTTCATTTTTTTTCTTTTCTTTTTTTTCCTTTCCTTTTCTTTTCCCTTCTTTTCTTTTCTTTTCTTTCCTTTACTTTTCTTTAATTTTTTTTTCTTTTCTTTTCTTCCCTTTTTTCCTTTCCCTTTCTTTTCTTTTCTTTTCCTTTTTTCTTTTCTTTTCCTTTCTTTTCTTTTCTGTTTTTTCCTTTTCTTTTCTTTCCTTTTATTTTATTTTCCTTTCTTTTCTTTTCTTTTCTTTTCTTTTCTTTTCTTTTCTTTTTCTTTCTTTTCTTTTCTTTTCTTTTCTTTCCTTTACTTTTCTTTAATTTTCTTTTTTCCTTTTCTTTTCTTTCCTTTTTTCCTTTTCTTTTCTTTTCTTTTCTTTTATTTTCATTTCTTTTATTTTATTTTCTTTTCCTTTCTTTTCTTTTCTTTTCGTTTGTTTTCTTGCATTTTCTTTTCTTTTCTTGCATTTTCTTTACTTTTCTTTTCTTTTCTTTTCATTTCTTTTCCTTTCTTTTCTTTTCTTTTCTTTCCTTTACTTTTCTTTATTTTTCATTTTTTTCCTTTTCTTTTCTTTCCTTTTTTTCCTTTTCTTTTCTTTTCTTTTCTTTTATTTCCTTTACTTTTCTTTCCTTTTCTTTTTTCCTTTTCTTTTCTTTTCTTTCCTTTCCTTTTCTTTTCTTTTCTTTTCTTTCCAACACTTTTCTTTAATATTCTTTTTTTCCTTTTCTTATCTTTTATTTTTCGTTTTCTTTTCTTTTCTTTTCATTTCTTTTCTTTTCCTTTGTTTTCGTTTCTATTCTTTTCTTTTCTTTTCTTTTCTTTCCTTTTCTTTTATTTTCCTTTCTTTTCTTTTCTTTTCCTTTCTTTTCTTTTCTTTTCTTTTCTTTTCTTTTCTTTTCTTTTCTTTTACTTTCTTCTTTTCCTTTCTTTTCCTTTCTTTTCTTTTCTTTTTCTTTCTTTTCTTTTCTTTTATTTCCTTTACTTTTCTTTAATTTTCTTTTTTTCCTTTTCTTTTCTTTCCTTTTTTCCTTTTCTTTTCTTTTCTTTTCCTTTCTTTTCTGTTCTTTTCTTTTCCTTTCTCTTCCTTTCTTTTATTTTATTTTCTTTTCCTTTCTTTTCTTTTCTTTTCTTTTCTTTTCATTTGTTTTCTTGCATTTTCTTTTCTTGCATTTTCTTTTCTTTTCTTTTCTTTACTTTTTTCCTTTTTTTCCTTTCTTTTCTTTCCTTTACTTTTCTTTAATTTTCATTTTTTTCCTTTTCTTTTCTTTTCTTTCCTTTTCTTTTTCCTTTCTTTTCTTTCCTTTTTTCCTTTTCTTTTCTTTTCTTTTCTTTACTTTTCTTTAATTTTCTTTTTTTCCTTTTCTTTTCTTTCCTTTTTTCCTTTTCTTTTCTTGCATTTTCTTTTCTTTTTTTTCTTTACTTTCCTTTTCTTTCCTTTTCCTTTCTTTTCTTTTCCTTTCTTTTCTTTCGTTTACTTTTCTGGAATTTTCAATTTTTTCCTTTTCTTTTTTGTTTTTTACTCTTCTATTCTTTTCTTTTCTTTTCTTTCCTTTTCTTTTCTTTTCCTTTCTTTTCTTTTCTTTCCTTTACTTTTCTTTATTTTTCTTTTTTTCCTTTTCTTTTCTTTCCTTTTTTTCCTTTTCTTTTCTTTTCTTTTCTTTCCTTTACTTTTCTTTAATTTTCTTTTTTCCTTTTCTTATCTTTTCTTTTTTCGTTTTCTTTTCTTTTCTTTTCCTTTCTTTTCTTTTCTTTTCCTTTCTTTTCTTTCCTTTTCTTTTATTTTCCTTTCTTTTCTTTTCTTTTCTTTTCTTTCCTTTACTTTTCTTTAATTTTCTTTTTTCCTTTTCTTTTCTTTTCTGTTTTTTCCTTTTCTTTTCTTTCCTTTTCTTTTATTTTCCTTCTTTTCTTTTTTTTCTTTTCTTTTTCTTTCTTTTCTTTTCTTTTCCTTCATTTTTTTCATTTTCTTTTCTTTTCTTTTCCTTTCCTTTTCTTTTCCCTTCTTTTCTGTTCCTTTCTTTTCCTTTCTTTTCTTTCCTTTACTTTTCTTTAATTTTCTTTTTTCTTTTCTTTTCTTTTTTCCTTTTCTTTTCCTTTCTTTTCTTTTCTTTTCTTTTCCTTTCTTTTCTTTTCCTTTCTTTTCCTTTCTTTTCTTTTCTTTACTTTTCTTTCCTTTTCTTTTTTTCCATTTCTTATTCTTATCTTTTCTTTTCTTTCCTTTACATTTCTTTCCATTTCTTTTTTTCCCTTTCTTTTTCTTTTCTTTTTTCCTTTTCTTTTCCTTTCTTTCCTATTCTTTTCTTTTTTTTTTATTTTTCCTTTCTTTTCTTTTCTTATCTTTTATTTTCCTTTCTTTTCCTTTCTTTTCCTTTCTTTCATTTTCTTTCATTTTCTTTTCTGTTCTTTTCTTTTCTTTTCTTTTCTTTTCCTTTCTTTTCTTTTCCTTTCTTTTCTTTTCTTTTCTTTTCTTTCCTTTACTTTTCCTTTTCTTTTCTTTTTCTTTCTTTTCTGTTCTTTTGTTTTCTTTTCTTTTCTTATCTTTTCTTTTCTTTCATTTACTTTTCTTTCCTTTTCTTTTTTCCTTTTCTTTTTCTTTTCTTTTTTGTTTTTTCCTCTTCTTTTCTTTTCTTTTCTTTTCTTTTCTTTTCTTTTCTTTTCTTTTCTTTTCTTTTCTCTTCCTTCCTTTTCTTTTCTTTTCTTTTCTTTTCTTTCCTTTACTTTTCTTTAATTTTCATTTTTTTCCTTTTCTTTTCTTTTTTCGTTTTTGCTTTTCTTTTCTTTTCTTTCCTTTTCTTTTTTCCTTTTCTTTTCTTTCCTTTTTTTCCTTTTCTTTTCTTTTCTTTTTTCCTTTTCTTTTCTATTCTTTTCTTATATTTTTTTTCTTTCATTTACTTTTCTTTTCTTTTCTTTCCTTTACTTTTCTTTAATTTTTTTTTCTTTTCTTTTCTTCCCTTTTTTCCTTTCCCTTTCTTTTCTTTTCTTTTCCTTTTTTTCTTTTCTTTTCCTTTCTTTTCCTTTCTTTCATTTTCTTTCATTTTCTTTTCTTTTCTTTTCTTTTCTTATCTTTTCTTTTCTTTCATTTACTTTTCTTTCCTTTTCTTTTTTCCTTTTCTTTTCTTTTCTTTCCTTTCCTTTTCTTTTCTATTCTTTTCTTTCCAACACTTTTCTTTAATATTATTTTTTTCCTTTTCTTATCTTTTATTTTTCGTTTTCTTTTCTTTTCCTTTCTTTTCTTTTCCTTTGTTTTCGTTTCTATTCTTTTCTTTTATTTTCCTTTCTTTTCTTTTCTTTTCTTTTATTTTCCTTTCTTTTCTTTTCTTTTCTTTTCTTTCCTTTACTTTTCTTTAATTTTCTTTTTTTTCCTTTTCTTTTCTTTTCTGTTTTTTCCTTTTCTTTTCTTTCCTTTTATTTTATTTTCCTTTCTTTTCTTTTCTTTTCTTTTCTTTTTCTTTCTTTTCTTTTCTTTTCTTTTCTTTCCTTTACTTTTCTTTCATTTTCTTTTTTTCCTTTTCTTTTCTTTCCTTTTTTCCTTTTCTTTTCTTTTCTTTTCTTTTATTTTCCCTTCTTTTATTTTATTTTCTTTTCCTTTCTTTTCTTTTCTTTTCTTTTCGTTTGTTTTCTTGCATTTTCTTTTCTTTTCTTGCATTTTCTTTACTTTTCTTTTCTTTTCCTTTCTTTTCTTTTCATTTCTTTTCCTTTCTTTTCTTTTCTTTCCTTTTCTTTATTTTTCTTTTTTTTCCTTTTCTTTTCTTTCCTTTTTTCCTTTTCTTTTCTTTTCTTTTCTTTCCTTTACTTTTCTTTAATTTTCTTTTTTTCTTTTCTTATCTTTTCTTTTTTCGTTTTCTTTTCTTTTCTTTTCTTTTCCTTTCTTTTCTTTTCTTTTCCTTTCTTTTCTTTTCTTTTCTTTTCTTTTCTTTTCTTTTCTTTTCTTTTCTTTTACTTTCTTCTTTTCTTTTCTTTTCTTTTCTTTTCTTTTTCTTTCTTTTCTTTTCTTTATTTCCTTTACTTTTCTTTAATTTTCTTTTTTTCCTTTACTTTTCTTTCCTTTTTTCCTTTTCTTTTCTTTTATTTTCCTTTCTTTTCTGTTCTTTTCTTTTCCTTTCTCTTCCTTTCTTTTATTTTATTTTCTTTTCCTTTCTTTTCTTTTCTTTTCTTTTCATTTGTTTTCTTGCATTTTCTTTTCTTTTCTTTTGTTTTCTTTTCTTTTCTTTTCTTTTCTTTTCTTTACTTTTTTCCTTTTTTTCCCTTTCTTTTCTTTCCTTTACTTTTCTTTAATTTTCATTTTTTTCCTTTTCTTTTCTTTTCTTTCCTTTTCTTTTTGCTTTCTTTTCTTTCCTTTTTTCCTTTTCTTTTCTTTTCTTTTCTTTACTTTTCTTTAATTTTCTTTTTCCCTTTTCTTTTCTTTCCTTTTTTCCTTTTCTTTTCTTGCATTTTCTTTTCTTTTTTTTCTTTACTTTCCTTTTCTTTTCTTTTCCTTTCTTTTCTTTTCCTTTCTTTTCTTTCGTTTACTTTTCTGTAATTTTCAATTTTTTCCTTTTCTTTTTTGTTTTTTACTCTTCTATTCTTTTCTTTTCCTTTCTTTTCTTTCCTTTTCTTTTCTTTTCCTTTCTTTTCTTTTCTTTCCTTTACTTTTCTTTATTTTTCATTTTTTTCCTTTTCTTTTCTTTCCTTTTTTTCCTTTTCTTTTCTTTTATTTTCTTTCCTTTACTTTTCTTTAATTTTCTTTTTTCCTTTTCTTATCTTTTCTTTTTTCGTTTTCTTTTCTTTTCCTTTATTTTCTTTTCTTTTCTTTTCTTTTCTTTTCTTTTCTTTTCTTTTCTTTTCTTTTCTTTTCTTTTCCTTTCTTTTCCTTTCCTTTCTTCTTTTCTTTTCTTTTCTTTTCTTTTTCTTTCTTTTCTTTTCTTTTATTTCCTTTACTTTTCTTTAATTTTCTTTTTTTCCTTTTCTTTTCTTTC
>NW_027017555.1:30000-35000 GCF_036013445.1 Caloenas nicobarica
CTTTTCTTTTATATTCCTTTCTTTTCTTTTCTTTTCTTTTCTTTCCTTTACTTTTCTTTAATTTTCATTTTTTTCATTTTCTTTTCTTTTCTGTTTTTTCCTTTTCTTTCCTTTCCTTTTCTTTTATTTACTTTTCTTTTCTTTTCTGTTTTTTCCTTTTCTTTCCTTTCCTTTTCTTTTATTTTCCTTTCTTTTCTTTTCTTTTTCTTTCTTTTCTTTTCTTTTCTTTTCTTTCCTTTACTTTTCTTTAATTTTCTTTTTTTCCTTTTCTTTTCTTTCCTTTTTTCCTTTTCTTTTTTTTTTCTTTTCTTTTATTTTCCTTTATTTTATTTTATTTTCCTTTCTTTTCTTTTCTTTTCATTTGTTTTCTTGCATTTTCTTTTCTTTTCTTGCATTTTCTTTTCTTTTCTTTTCTTTCCTTTACTTTAATTTTCTTTTTTTCCTTTTCTTTTCTTTCCTTTTTTCCTTTTCTTTTCCTTTCTTTTATTTTCCTTTATTTTCTGTTCTTTTCTTTTCCTTTCTTTTCCTTTTTTATTTTATTTTCTTTTCCTTTCTTTTCTTTTCTTTTCATTTGTTTTCTTGCATTTTCTTTTCCTTTCTTTCCTTTACTTTTCTTTAATTTTCATTTTTTTCCTTTTCTTTTCTTTTATTTTCTTTTCTTTTCTTTCATTTTCTTTTCTTTTCTTTCATTTTCTTTTCTTTCATTTTCTTTTCTTTTCTTTTCTTTTCTTTTCTTTTCTTTCCTTTACTTTTCCTTACTTTTCTTTTTTCCTTTTCTTTTCTTTTCTTTTTTCCTTTTCTTTTCTTTTCTTTTCTTATCTTTTCTTTTCTTTCCTTTTCTTTCCTTTTCTTTCCTTTTCTTTTTTCCTTTTCTTTTTCTTTTCTTTTTTCCCTTTTCTTTTCTTTTCTTTTCTTTACTTTTCTTTTCTTTTCTTTTCCTTTGTTTTCTTTTCTTTTCTTTTCTTTTTTCTATTCTTTTCTTTTGTTTTCTTGCATTTTCTTTTCTTTTCTTGCATTTTCTTTTCTTTTCTTTCATTTTCTTTACTTTTATTTTCTTTTCTTTTCCTTTATTTTCTTTTCCTTTCTTTTCTATCCTTTACTTTTCTTTAATTTTCTTTTTTTTCCTTTTCTTTTTTGTTTTTTCCTCTTCTTTTCTTTTCTTTTCTTTTCTTTTCTTTTCTTTTCTTTTCTTTTCTTTTCTTTTCTTTTCTTTTCTTTTCTTTTCTTTTCTTTCCTTTTTTTTCTTTTCCTTTCTTTTCTTTTCTTTTCTTTTCTTTCCTTTACTTTTCTTTAATTTTCTTTTTTTCCTTTTCTTTTCTTTTTTGTTTTTTGCTTTTCTTTTCTTTCCTTTTCTTTTCTTTTCTTTTCTTTTCTTTCCTTTCCTTTTCTTTTCTTTTCTCCTTTTCTTTTCTTTTCTTTTATTTTCCTTTCTTTTCTGTTCTTTTCTTTTCTATTCTTTTCTTTTCTTTCCTTTTCTTTTCTTTTCCTTTCTTTTCTTTTCTTTTCTTTTCTTTCCTTTTCTTTTCTTTTCCTTTCTTTTCTTTTCTTTTCTTTTCTATTGTTTTCTTTCCTTTACTTTTCTTTAATTTTCATTTTTTTCCCTTTCTTTTCTTTTTTGTTTTTTTCTTTTCTTTTCTTTTCTTTTCTTTTCCTTTCTTTTCCTTTCTTTCTTTTCTTTTTCTTTCTTTTCTTTTCTTTTCTTTTCTTTCCTTTACTTTTCTTTCGTTTTCTTTTTTCCTTTTCTTTTCTTTCCTTTTTTCCTTTTCCTTTCTTTTATTTTCCTTACTTTTCTGTTCTTTTCTTTTCCTTTCTTTTCCTTTCTTTTATTTGATTTTCCTTTCCTTTCTTTTATTTTCTTTTCTTTTCATTTGTTTTCTTGCATTTTCTTTTCTTTCCTTTACTTTTCTTAATTTTTCATTTTTTTCCTTTTCTTTTCTTTTCTTTTCTTTCCTTTACTTTTCTTTAGTTTTCTTTTTCCCTTTTCTTTTCTTTTTTGTTTTTTCCTCTTCTTTTCTTTTCTTTTTCTTTCTTTTCTTTTCTTTTCTTTCCTTTACTTTTCTTTAATTTTCACTTTTTTCCTTTTCTTTTCTTTTTTGTTTTTTCCTTTTTTCTTTTATTTTCTTTTGTTTTCCTTTCTTTCCTTTTCTTTTCTTTTCTTTTCTTTTTTTTCTTTCTTTTCTTCCTTTTCTTTTCTTTAATTTTCTTTTTTTCCTTTTCTTTTCTTTTTTGTTTTTACCTTTTCTTTTATTTTATTTTATTTTATTTTCTTTCATTTTCTTTTCTTTTCCTTTCTTTTCTTTTCTTTTCCTTTCTTTTCTTTTTTCTTTTTTCCTCTTCTTTTCTTTTCTTTTCTTTTCTTTCCTTTTCTTTTCATTTCCTTTCTTTTCTTTTCTTTTCTTTCCTTTACTTTTCTTTAATTTTCATTTTTTTTCCTTTTCTTTTCTTTTTTGTTTTTTCCTTTTCTTTTCTTTCCTTTTCTTTTCTTTTCCTTTCTTTTCTTTCCTTTCCTTTTCTTTTCTTTTCTTTTTTACTTTACTTTTCTTTAATTTTCTTTTTTCCCTTTTCTTTTCTTTTTTGTTTTTACCTTTTCTTTTCTTTTCTTTTCTTTTCTTTTCTTTTCTTTTCTTTTCTTTTCTTTTCTTCTTTTACTTTCTTATTTCTTTTCTTTTCTTTTCTTTTTCTTTCTTTTATTTTCTTTTCTTTTCCTTTCTTTTCCTTTCTGTTATTTTATTTTCTTTTCCTTTCTTTTCTTTTTTTTCTTTTCTTTTCTTATCATTTGTTTTCTTGCATTTTCTTTTCTTTTCTTGCATTTTCTTTTCTTTTCTTTTCTTTACTTTTCTTTTCTTTTCCTTTCTTTTATATTCTTTTCTTTTCTTTCCTTTACTTTTCTTTAATTTTCATTTTTTTTCCTTTTCTATTTTGTTTTTTTCCTCTTCTTTTCTTTTCTTTTCTTTTCTTTTCTTTTCTTTTCTTTTCTTTCCTTTACTTTTCTTTCATTTTCTTTTTTCCTTTTCTTTTCTTTTTTGTTTTTTCCTTTTCTTTTCTTTTCTTTTCTTTTATTTTCCTTTCTTTTCTGTTCTTTTCTTTTCCTTTCTTTTCCTTTCTTTTATTTTCTTTTCTTTTCCTTTCTTTTCTTTTCTTTTCTTTTCATTTGTTTTCTTGCATTTTCTTTTCTTTTCTTGCATTTCCTTTCCTTTTCTTTTATTTACTTTTCTTTTCTTTTCTGTTTTTTCCTTTTCTTTTCTTTCCTTTTCTTTTATTTTCCTTTCTTTTCTTTTATATTCCTTTCTTTTCTTTTCTTTTCTTTTCTTTCCTTTACTTTTCTTTAATTTTCATTTTTTTCATTTTCTTTTCTTTTCTGTTTTTTCCTTTTCTTTCCTTTCCTTTTCTTTTATTTACTTTTCTTTTCTTTTCTGTTTTTTCCTTTTCTTTCCTTTCCTTTTCTTTTATTTTCCTTTCTTTTCTTTTCTTTTTCTTTCTTTTCTTTTCTTTTCTTTTCTTTCCTTTACTTTTCTTTAATTTTCTTTTTTTCCTTTTCTTTTCTTTCCTTTTTTCCTTTTCTTTTTTTTTTTTTTTCTTTTATTTTCCTTTATTTTATTTTATTTTCCTTTCTTTTCTTTTCTTTTCATTTGTTTTCTTGCATTTTCTTTTCTTTTCTTGCATTTTCTTTTCTTTTCTTTTCTTTCCTTTACTTTAATTTTCTTTTTTTCCTTTTCTTTTCTTTCCTTTTTTCCTTTTCTTTTCCTTTCTTTTATTTTCCTTTCTTTTCTGTTCTTTTCTTTTCCTTTCTTTTCCTTTTTTATTTTATTTTCTTTTCCTTTCTTTTCTTTTCTTTTCATTTGTTTTCTTGCATTTTCTTTTCCTTTCTTTCCTTTACTTTTCTTTAATTTTCATTTTTTTCCTTTTCTTTTCTTTTATTTTCTTTTCTTTTCTTGCATTTTCTTTTCTTTTCTTTCATTTTCTTTTCTTTCATTTTCTTTTCTTTTCTTTTCTTTTCTTTTCTTTTCTTTCCTTTACTTTTCCTTACTTTTCTTTTTTCCTTTTCTTTTCTTTTCTTTTTTCCTTTTCTTTTCTTTTCTTTTCTTATCTTTTCTTTTCTTTCCTTTTCTTTCCTTTTCTTTCCTTTTCTTTTTTCCTTTTCTTTTTCTTTTCTTTTTTCCCTTTTCTTTTCTTTTCTTTTCTTTACTTTTCTTTTCTTTTCTTTTCCTTTGTTTTCTTTTCTTTTCTTTTCTTTTTTCTATTCTTTTCTTTTGTTTTCTTGCATTTTCTTTTCTTTTCTTGCATTTTCTTTTCTTTTCTTTCATTTTCTTTACTTTTATTTTCTTTTCTTTTCCTTTATTTTCTTTTCCTTTCTTTTCTATCCTTTACTTTTCTTTAATTTTCTTTTTTTTCCTTTTCTTTTTTGTTTTTTCCTCTTCTTTTCTTTTCTTTTCTTTTCTTTTCTTTTCTTTTCTTTTCTTTTCTTTTCTTTTCTTTTCTTTTCTTTTCTTTCCTTTTTTTTCTTTTCCTTTCTTTTCTTTTCTTTTCTTTTCTTTCCTTTACTTTTCTTTAATTTTCTTTTTTTCCTTTTCTTTTCTTTTTTGTTTTTTGCTTTTCTTTTCTTTTCTTTCCTTTTCTTTTTTCCTTTTCTTTTCTTTCCTTTTTTCCTTTTCTTTTCTTTTCTTTTCTTTCCTTTACTTTTCTTTAATTTTCTTTTATTTTTTTTCTTTTCTTTTCTTTTTTGTTTTTACCTTTTCTTTTCTTTCCTTTTCTTTTATTTTCTTTTCTTTTCTTTCCTTTCCTTTGCTTTTCTTTTCTTTTTCCTTTACTTTTCTTTAATTTTCTTTTTTTTCCTTTTCTTTTCTTTTCTTTTCTTTCCTTTACTTTTCCTTAATTTTCTTTTTTCCTTTTCTTTTCCTTTTTGGTTTTTCTTTTTCTTTTCTTTTCTCTTCTTTTGTTTTCCTTTCTTTTCTTTTCTTTTCTTTCCTTTACTTTTCTTTAATTTTCATTTTTTTCCATTT
>NW_027017555.1:41961-51961 GCF_036013445.1 Caloenas nicobarica
TTCCCTTTTATTCCTTTCCTTTCCTTTACCATCCATTCCTTTCCTTTCCATTCCTTTCCTTCCCTTTCCTTCCATTTCCTCTCCTTTCCTTTCCTCTCCTTCCCTTCCCTTCCCTTCCCTTCCGTCCCTTCCGTTCCCTTCCCTTCCCCTCCCTTCCCTTCCTTCCCTTTCCTTCCTTTTCCATCCCTTTTCCCCACCTTTTTTCCCTTCCCTTCCCTTCCCTTCCCTTCCCTTTCCTTTCTTTTCCTTTCCTTCCCTTTCCTTTCCTTTCCTTTCCATTTTTTTTTTTTCTTTTTCTTTTCTTATTCTTTTCTTTTCTTTTCTTTTCTTTTCTTTTCTTTTCTTTTCTTTTCTTTCTTTTCTTTTCTTTCTTCTTTCCTGTCTTTCTTTTCCTTTGCTTAACTTCCTTTCCTTTTCCTTACCTTTCCTTTCCTTTCCCTTCATTTTCCTTTCCTTTCTTTTCCCTTCCTTTCTTTTCTTTCCCTTTCCTTTCCTTTTCCTTTCCTTTTCATTTCCTTTCCTTTCCTTCCTTTCCTTTCCTTTCCTTTCCTTTCCTTTCCTTCCCCTTCCTTACCTTTCCTCTTTTCTTTTCTTTTCATTTCTTTTCTTTCATTTTTTCTTTTCTTTTCTTTTCTTTTCTTTCCAGTCTCTTCTTTTCTCTTCTTTTCCTTTCCTTTCCTTTCCTTTCCTTTCCTTTCCTTGTCTTTCCTTTCCTTGCCTTTCCTTTCCTTTGCATTTCTTTCCTTTCCTTTCCTTCCTTTTCCTTTTCCTTTTCCTTTTCCTTTTCCTTTCCTTTTCCTCTTCTTTTCTTTTCTTTTCTTTTCTTTTCTTTCTTTTCTTTTCTTTTCTTTCCTTTTCTTTCCTTTCCTTTCCTTTCCTTTTCTTCCTTTTCTTTTCCTTTGCTTACATTCCTCTCCTTTTTCCTTACCTTTCCTTTCCTTTCATTTTCCTTTCCTTTCTTTTCCTTTCCTTTCTTTCCCTTTCCTTTTCATTTCCTTTTCCTTTCCTTTCCTTTCCTTCCCTTTCCTTCCCTTTCCTTACCTTTCCTCTTTTCTTTTCTTTTCTTTTCCTTTCTTTTCCTTTTCTTTTCTTTTCTTTTCTATTCTCTTCTTTTCTCTTCTTTTCCTTTCCTTTCCTTTCCTTTCCTTTCCTTTCCTTTCCTTCCCTTTCCTTTCCTTTCCTTCCCTTTCCTTCCCTTTCCTCTCCTTTCCTTTCCTTGCCTCTCCTTTCCTTTCCTCTCCTTTCCTTTCCTCTCCTTCCCTTCCCTTCCCTTCCCTTCCTTCCCTTTCCTTCCTTTTCCATCCCTTTTCCCCACCTTTTTTTTCCTTCCCTTCCCTTCCCTTCCCTTTCCTTTCTTTTCCTTTCCTTTCCTCTCCTTTCCTTTCCTTTCCTTCCCTTCCCTTCCCTTTCCTTTCCTTTCCATTTTTCTTTTCTTTTCTATTTTTCTTTTCTTTTCTTTTCTTTTCTTTCCTTATCTTTTCTTTTCCTTTGCTTACCTTTCCTTTCCTTTTCCTTACCTTTCCTTTCCTTTCCCTTCATTTTCCTTTCCTTTCCTTTTCCTTTCCTTTCTTTTCTTTCCCTTTCCTTTCCTTTTCCTTTCCTTTTCATTTCCTTTTCCTTTCCTTTCCTTTCCATTCCTTTCCTTTCCTTTCCTTTCCTTTCCTTTCCTTTCCCTTCCTTTCCTTTCCTTTCCTTTCCTTCCCTTTCCTTACCTTTCCTTACCTTTTTTCTTTTCTTTTCATTTCTTTTCTTTCATTTTTTCTTTTCTTTTCTTTTCCAGTCTCTTCTTTTCTCTTATTTTCCTTTCCTTTCCTTTCCTTTCATTTCCTTTCCTTTCCTTTCCGTTCCTTTCCTTTCCTTTCCTTTCCTTTGCATTTCTTTCCTTTGCATTCTTTTTCTTTTTTCTTTATTTTCTTTTCTTTTCTTCTATTTCCTTTCCTTTCCTTTCCTTTCCCTTTTCCTTTCCCTTTTCCTTTCCTTTTCTCTTCTCTTCTCTTCTTTTCTTTTCTTTTCTTTTCTTTTTCTTTTCTTTTCTTTTCTTTTCTTTTCTTTCCTTTTCTTTCCTTTTCTTTCCTTTCCTTTCCTTTCCTTTCCTTTTCTTTCCTTTTCTTTTCCTTTGCTTACCTTTCCTTTCCTTTTTCCTTACCTTTCCTTTCCTTTTCTTTCATTTTCCTTTCCTTTCTTCCTCTGCACGGCATGTTTTTTTGTATTTCTCTGGCAGATTGAACGTTTAGTAGATTTCTTTGTAGGACTAGGTATGCCGAGAGAAACAGATTGCATAGGAAAAGTCGCAGTCTGCCTTCTTCAGTGTTGGAGCCTACTGCTCTCTCCTGTCTGAGTCCAAATGCGCATATAGGATTCCTCACCGAGACACGGGCAGAAGTCTTTCCACAAAAATACATGTATGTGCTAAAACTACAACCTGCATGCAAACGCATATACCTAAAAGCAAATCCATGTTGACACACTGATATATAATATTGCCAAATATGTCCTTTAGCTAAAGAAGGGCAGAGACTGCTGTCAAGCAAAATTCGCCTCTGAAGGATCTTGGGCTACTTCCTGCCAGCAAGGAAAAGCTTCCATCCTCAGCACCTCTTCACCCTCTTTATTTCTTCTTTAAACAACACTCTTTTCGTCCTTCTTTCCCTTACAATTGCCTGGAATGTGCCTGGGCTCCCCTCTCTTCCAACAACTCTCATCAGCACTATTGGAATTGAGTAAGAAGGAGCTCTGCACACACAGAGTACATATGCGCCCACACACGCAGAGTCCTCTTATGCCGCCCATCACATAGAATATTGCACCAGCCTAAAGCAATTCTAATAGTCAAACGTATGTGTGACCAGCATAGCTGGAGTGGGGAAAGGATCAGGATTCTGAAAATCTCTTGTCCGTCTTGTCTGTCTGCTTGGAGTAAGAGAGCTAGAGAACAGAGCCGAAGAAAGGGATCTTAGCCTTCTTTATTTCCAGCGTTTCTTACTTCATGGTAGGTGTTTCTATCGATAAGGATTGGTTTATTCTCTGTGTGTGTGCACTTATGAACTAGGCAGCTTAGAGCGATTATGCCATACTGTGTCTTTGCCTATATATCCCCGAAATTGTAGGTGCATCATTGTGTGTGATCGCCAGTGGGCATATGTATTCACCTTGATTTCTGAATATAAATAGGGAAGGAGTCTGCATGTGTTGCTGACGGCATTCATATAAGTTGGGGATTCATTTTTGAAGTGGTAATGACTACAGAATGATAGGAGGAGAGAATCATTGCCCATGCTTTAAAAGGGTCTGGTTGGGGAAGAATCCGCATGGCCACATGCATGGCCCAGGGAATAGGGTTTCTCATTTCCTTCACAGTCTGGGCCAAGCCACATGTAGAGGGAACTGGGTACCTGAATGCTCTTCCCATCTGTAGGGAGATTCCATGACTTACTGAAATAGAAGTGAGGGAATGGGGGTGAGAGCAAAGCCGGTGATCAGTATTAGGTCCCTATGTGTGAGGAATTAAAATTTTGCTTTTGTGATAGTTGTGCCCATCTTACAGGTGCGGAGGGTGTTTTGCTTCTATCCAAAGATGTATTGAGGTGAAAAAAAGTACGAACTTAAGAGCAAAGACTACACTTTTAAGCAGACTTTCTTTCATTTAACAGCACTTGTTGTTATCCTCCATAAGTTCTCCAAAGACCGGACGCTTTTGCAGTGCTCGTATTCACACAATCATCGTGTTTCCCAATCTATAGCTGGAGGCGTTGTCTGATGTGTGTGCCTATCATAGAACAGCTCAGTTCTCTCTCCTTTAAATATTGCTGGGTTTTAAGGCAGGCAATAAGTGTAACACCATTGTTTTAATTTGAAATAGAACAAAGAAGCAGTCTAATCTCTTTGCATGTGGGCCACACCAGTTGACTATAGTCTGCAGTGACGTAGTAAGGAAAATCAACTTTATCTCTTCTAAACTAAAAGGACAGCACATGACTTTTTTTACTGTGTACTGCCAGGGAGCAAGGAAAAGCAGCTGACTCAAGCTGAGAACGATGAACGGGCAGGGTGTAACTCAGGTGGTGGGCAGTGGCTTACATCCTTAATGGCCTTAACAGAGTACGATTGGAAGGTCTTTGTCCTCCTGCAGGTAGCATTGCTTATTGCAACAACAGAAAAGTACAATTCACATAAACAGAGCATTGCTTCCTGCTTAGCATGCACCATTATATTTTACAATGCAACAGCAGATGTACTACAAGCTATCATTGATCTTTAAATCCCACACCAACAGAGGAATATAGGGGTTTTCTTTAGGACTCCGAGACAAATCAAGCAATCACTCTAAAGCAATATATGCCAAGTATGAAAAAGTAACAAGCGTGCTTATAGAATATTTGAATACATTAGGAATCTGTGGGAGTCACAAGCTTGCAAACCACAACCCCAGGTATTGCAGACACGGTCTTATCAAGGTCACAATCTTCCAGAAGAAGGCAACCCAGGAACTACCTGAAGACAAATGCATGGCCCACCTCTCCGCCTCGCCTGTATTTGGCTTTTTTCCTGGTATCTGGCCAGGATCCATGCCACTGCGTCCCCTGCTGTTTGTTGTCCTGACTTGCCTACCCTTCTTTCTGCTATTCAGCAAAAAAAGAGTGCAAGTTTCCCGGGGAAGCTAATGCTCAGGTACACTTTGACTGTTCATCAAGGAGAGAACAAAAATCCTACATAGACATTGAGGCATAGGCCCAATAAGAGGTTCTCCAGCTTCATTCGGTAAATGGCCTCTTTGGAAAAGTTTCTCTGGTAGATCTACCACTCAGTGTTTTTCCCGTGTAACTGCCAAAACTCAGCCTAGGGAAACCGCCTATATCAAACACAATACAATCCTGCCTCGTTTCTGCTTTGTTGCCTCTGCCTAGATGATTTCCCTTTTCTCTGTTCACTTGAGCGACCATGATTGTTCCGATACACAGAAGTACAACCAACACACATACTGCCAAAAGAGACAATCAGTTGAGCTCATTCCTTTCGAATGTTGCTGCGCTGATGTACATGTGCAATGAAATTAACACACATGCTTGTTGAGAGAAAGACTCACATGCGTGTGGAGAGATGGATATATACAGCAGGCACTTAGGCATGCAGACTTTCAGGCACACTCTCTCCACGCACACTGGGTCAAGTCTGCAGGTATCCTAGACATGGACAGTCGTGCCACCACTTGTAACTGTGCAAAGCTACCAAACAAAGAGTTACACTTGCTCTCGCACAAGCACACAATGTTTGCCCTCAGCTATACATGAGGGACAAGCTTGTGAAGAGATGCTCTGCTGTTCTTTCTAGTTATGACATGTTCTGCTTCTTTTCTCTTGTAGATCGATTGCAAAGCGTCTTTCCTCATATGACTGCGAAGCATTTGCCTTAGGAGAAAAGTATCACGGCACAGCATTCAGTTCTGCCTACGTCTGTCTTTGTTCCTTTACTAGCAGATATCCCTTGCATCCGTCCAGACGAGAAATGCAGGACTGTGCATCACCATATACACGGAACCTTTCCATAGAACAGCACAGCAGTACACTCACGCCTAAACATGAATGGAGCCCACGTCAAGGCACACACGTGGACAGACAAGCATTTTTAAGCACAAGTGCTTCCACCCACAGGATCGGCCAAGAACAGGCACGTATCTGCAGGTGCTCTCCAAATGTGTATTCTCTCGTGCAGACACGCATACGTGTGTGCAGTATGCCAAACACAAACAGACGTGTTTACCCTCAACAACGGAAGTACTTTTCACATAAGTCTTTCTGTAAAGAGATGTGAGAGGGCGTGATTGCAGGTGTGCATTTGTGTTGCCACGTTTTTGCTTATATATCAGTGTATGAAAAGATACGTGCTTTTCTCTGGCTGCATATGCATGCACTTCGTGGTGGGTACAAATACCTGAAGGCTTGTGGAAAGGTTTCTGCGCCTTTTCCGGACTCCTCTGTGTGCACGTGGACAAACAGAAGAGATAGCAGCTAGGTTCCAACACTATAGAAGGCACACGGCAAGATTTCCTGCTTTACCTCTTCCTCTCGGTATACCGCTAAGTTTGCGATCTGAAAGAGAAACGCAAAAAAGTATGCCGCACGGAGAAAGAGCAGCCGAGCATCTGTTCACAACCTTTCTTGTGATATATGGTTGAACGCAAACACGTTGGTTCTTCTGTGAGACTGCGCACACTGGTGCAAGTGGTTGTACATACATTCAGTCCTTGGGTGTGGGGCTTTCGAAAGTTTGCCTGTAGGCAGGTGTGAATATATGCTGCTTTCTGAACACTCATGATCCATTTTTTACCCAAACATATGGAGATGCTTGGTCCTAAATTTGAACAGTCTCCTCAGGTTTTGATTTTTGGATGTTTAATGGGAGTAATATTCGTGGTGGTCCAGTGGACCCAACACCTGTATTCCCTCTTATTCGCTCCCCAGATTTGGGCACACGTGATTTAAACGGAATCAATTGTGCTATTTTTGCTCCTTTGGAGATGTTTACTGGTGGTGCTATGGTTTGGACCATGATCGTTTATACACCTGAGTAATCTGCATCAGTCATACCAGATAGGACAAAAAACCGTTGTCTTGATGTTGATGATTGTACAGATAATAGCACACATAACACGTGACGGAGAGGACCTTTCATATTGGATGGAATGCAATGCACCTTTGAATCTATCAATGTTATTTCTACTGCTGCCTCCACGTCCACTCCAGCACTTCCTGCTGTGGCGGAGGGGACGCTGTCCAGACACCCTGCATTTGTTTCGTAGAGAGCTGGGGACTCGCGCTCCTCTGCAAGTTTCAGGTGCTGGTTCTGACACTGCCATAATCAACAGATCATCAATACCATGGCAAACAGTAACGGTATCCAACCATAGTGCTATATCAGCTACTACCATTTGGTGGCAAACGGAGGGACTGTGTTTGTATCTCTGAGACAGTACTCAGCAAGTATATTGCTTTTGTTGCCAGGTAAAAGCAAACTGGTCTTGCACTGAGCTGGCAGGTGGGGTGGAGGGTGCGTGCAGTGTTGGCGGGAGAACTAGGGTTGGGTGGCTTTTTTGCATAAGCACTGACTTTTGCAAGATGCAAAAAAAATCTGATGCTAACCCATTTCTGATCGTGGGATACCAGCTTGTACTAAATCATTCCACATTAGTGTTCTCATCGCCTGTGCTGTAACAACTTTCAGTTTTGCCGGATTTCCGTTATCCACCACCCAAACAGGGGGTCCTGAAATTACAGCCCCAATTCCCCTCAAGGCATTTGCTAGAGTGCCTGCACTACCTGCAGCATTTGTCACTGCTGGCAGAATCATGAGTATTAGTGAGGCAGGCACTCCTCTCCAAAGTTGCATTTTACTACTTCTTGTCACTGCTAACCTGTCCGGATCAGATCCCATAACCAATGCATACACAGCTTCCATCTGCTGCACTAAATCAATACTTTCCTCCGCTGTGCACCAATTTCCACGGACAACACAGATTCAACAGGTTCAGCATATGCTGTTGAAACTGCTGCACGCAAACTGTGACATAGCGTAGGTGCAATAACATCTTGCCAGTTCGGACCTCTGTCAGTTTGCAGCTGAGCATATCATTGTTGTACCTGATCATCACTGGCTAGAGGGCTTAAGAAATTTTTTCATCTGCTAACAAACAGAGAGACACAGCTCCACTATCCCAAGCTGGCAAAATCCTTGACGGTGTTCCTTCCCCGCTTGTCTGCTGAGAGATCTCTGAAAATGCCGTTAACTCCTTCGGAGAGTGAGTACGAGCGAGTTGCCCCCCCTCATCTGCTTGTTCGTGCTGCTGCATCATTTGTATGGGGGGGGTTGTGCTCCCACCACCTCCCTGCCTTTTGAGTCAGGATCAAATTCACACTCAATATTGGAGTCTGAGGATTCACTCCATGTATTTCCATCCCATTCCTTGGGATTCCAAGAGCGTTTTGTAGCAAGAGCACAAACCTGAGAACAAAGAAACTCACATTTTGCATATTTTTCCCTTTGTTCCTTAGCAATACACACTAGCAACCGGTCTACATTATCTTGCAGCTCATAGCACCGCTCTGCTTGGACAGTAAATACTTCTTGTGCGATCACCTTTGCATCTTGTAAAATCCCAACCTGCTTTTCCAATCCTCTTATTTTACTCTGCAATGCAACAACTTCACGATCAAGAGCTCTAAGAGCAGTAACGAATAACCATCCCAATCTCCCCGCCAATTTGCGAGAAGAAGTCAATGCTGCTCTTCATGGAAACCTTAGCATAGCTGTCTGAATTACCGGGGGGATAATCACCGCCCCATCATCAATCTGAGGCCATGCCTCTGGCGGAGCCAGTTCAGACAGGAGAGCAGCCACGGGGGCCCAGCGCTCCGTACTGAGCCATCCTGGAGTTTGGGGAGTCACCCTCGAGGCCTCCCCTGTCCCCGATGTTTTTGCAAACCCCAGCACGGCTGGTTCTAGTGACCTCCGACTAACGCCAAATGTGTACACATACACAGGCGTATCGCAAGAAGAGCCAGAGGCCACAAAGGCATTGCAAAGAGCAAGTTGTATTTTAGTTACCTCTCTACTGGGGGATCTCCGAAGTCGCACCTAAGCTCCCAGGCAGAGGTGACACAAGCGGGGACGCAGGCGCTGGTAAGTTCAGCCCTGCTGGAAGACCACTGGGTCTGCTGAGCTCGCCTGTATTTCAAGGCTTCAGGCAGGCGCAGCCTCCCGCTCTTTCTCACAACAAAGCAAGAATCTCAGACATAGTGATAAGGTGCCAAGAGCTTCTCGCAGGCCTAAGTTATCTAACACAGACGTTCTACTCATTAAGCACACAAGGTCAGTAAAACAATTAGAGTGATGTATGTACTTTTTCTACAGACAGGTGCAAGTCACTTGAGTGTATTTACATTTAACTAACATCCTCGCCAAATCTACCGCTACATTCCCATATAGACACATAAATCAATGAATACAAGGGTTGCTTTTGTTTGATTTTATTTTGTTTTGTTTTGTTGTTTATTTGTAAATTTACTTTATTTTATGTTAATTTTTTTGAGATCTGGCAGTGGGCACCGCAGGCTGCTCCTTTGTGTCCTGCTCGGGGCCTCGTGACGGCTACATTGCCGGGTGCTGGTATTGTGTGATGGGGGTGACGGAGACACACATGTGCAGCCCCGCCTGCAACCCTGCGCCCAGCACCCTTTGGAGGAAGACTTTGGGGTGCTGGCCCCGAATCAGTCCCTGTACCTACAAAATAGGGGAGTGAGCAGCCTAAGAGTGTCCTTCTTTTGCAAAATTACTGTGCAGATTTGTTGCCAGGGCAACTTTACTTCCAGTACCTTACTGCCTGTGGTATCAGTTTTGGAGGACTCAGGGCTCGCTCAGGGCTTGTCATAGAGAACACCGGGCGAAACAGACAAGAAATCCTCTCCTCTCCTCTCCTCTCCTCTCCTCTCCTCTCCTCTCCTCTCCTCTCCTCTCCTCTCCTCTCCTCGTTTCTTTCCTCAAAGACACTGTTTGCCTGAAAGGACTGGGGGGGTTCAGTTCCAAATTCCAATACAAGGACAAAAAACACAATGAATACAAGTGTTGTTTTGCTTTGATTTCTTTATTTTTTTGTCCTTCCCTTCCTTTCCTTTCCTTTCCTTTCCTTTCCTTTCCTTTCCTTTCCTTTCCTTTCCTTTCCTTTCCTTTCCTTTCCTTTCCTTTCCTTTCCTTTCCTTGCCTTGCCTTGCCTTGCCTTGCCTTGCCTTGCCTTGCCTTGCCTTTCCTTGCCTTTCCTTTCCTTTCCTTTCCTTTCCTTTCCTTTCCTTTCCTTTCCTTTCCTTTCCTTTCCTTTTCCTTTCCTTTCCTTTCCTTTCCCTTTTCCTTTTCCTTTCCTTTTCTCTTTTTTCTTTTCTTTTTTTCTTTTCTTTTCTTTTCTTTTCTTTTCTTTTCTTTTCTTTTCTTTCTTTTCTTTTCTTTCCTTTCCTTT
>NW_027017555.1:56961-66189 GCF_036013445.1 Caloenas nicobarica
CATGAGCAGACAAAGTTCCTCCAGGTATGATTTTTTGGACTGATATCAGACTCTGCTGTTCTTTCCTTAAATGACCTGTTTGGAAATCTTTCTTCTGCAGATACAACACGGACAATCTTGACAAAAGACCCTTTTCTTTTCTTCCTCTTTAACGCCTATTTTGTTGAATTTCTCATGCAAATCGAAGGCTTAGTGGTTTTCTTTGTAGGACTAGGTATGCCTAGAGAAAGAGATCGGGTCAGAATACTCAGCGTCTTCTTCTGTGTTGGAGCCAACCTGCTCTCCCTTGTACGCGACTAAAGAACAAATAGGATTCCTCAGGGAAACAAACGCAGACATGTTGCCAGAAGCATTCAGATATGTGCACACAAGCATCACCTGCATGCGTATGCAGCTACTGAAAAATCACATAATTCTTCACACAAAGACAGATAAGAAAAGCCTGTCCACAAACACATTTATTTACAGAAATACTCATGTGAAATGCACGTTCATGCCTCAGTGTAAAAACGTTTGTTTATGTTTAGTATTCTGCACACTCATGTATATGGCGGCTCGAGAATAAACAGTGGGAAGGTTGCCTGTGTTTGACGACCCTGTGCATGAAAGCAGGTGTTGGGCCCTATTCCTCCTTAGGCTGGTGTAAGGCCCAACTGTGCTCTTGGTTGGAAAGTTACTGCGTATGCTTGGTTGCACAGCCTTAACGTTTTTCCTGTGGACAGATTGGAGGGAACTCTGCTAGTAAAGGAAAAAAAAGAGAAGAAGGTATGGGTGCCATGCTACCTCTTTCCCTTGGCAGGGTCTTCACTGTCGCGAGACAGGAGATTCTTAGCAATAGATCAACAAGAGAAATGTAACAGAAGACATCGTAAGAGAAAAAAACGAGCAGAGCATCTATTCACAAGCTCGTCTGTGGTATATGGTTGAACGCAAGCACATCGTGCACCTGCTAAAGTAAATACTTTTCCTGTAACATTCTGGTAGCGGCACGACTTGCATCGTCTAGGATAGCTACAGACTTGAGCCTATGACCATGGACACATTGTTCCCACGTGTTTCGAGGTGGTGTAAGCTTCTGCCCTAGCTCTCCGTTTCTCCACATGCATGCGAGCACATATCTTTCTCTCAGCAAGCATGTGTGTTATTGTAGCCCAATATGTACTTCTGCGGGTGTGCGTGAGGACTGTTGAAAGGCTGTGCGTTTGGAATGCCTGCCATCACTGCTCAACCTGAACAGATACTAGGGAAATCATAGAGATAGAGGCAACAAAGCAAAGTCAAGGAAGAAACGAGATTTGTTCCATACAGTCTATTTCCCTTCGCTGACTTTTCACAGTTACACCAGGAAAAAAGCTTAGCGGTAGATCTACTGGAGAAATGTGTCTAAACTGGTCAATCAGCGAAAAAACTGCAGAGCCTGCTATGAAGCAAAAATCATATCTGAAGGACCTTTAGCTACTACGTGCAGCAGAGAAGGTACTTCAATCCTCAGCTACACTTCTTTGTCTTTGCCTCTCGTTTAGAGCGCACTCTCTTCGTTCTTCTTTCACTTCTTTCACTTCATGGAGTGTGCCTGTGCTTCCCCTGCCTTCCAATCCCTCTCATCAGCACTTCTGCAACAGGGTTAGAAGGAGATCTGCACACACATGCCGTTTTGACCCTCCACACGCAGACTCCTCAGATGCCTCCCGTCACAGAGAATACTGCTCCAGCGTAGAGCAGTTCCAATACTCACACGTATGTGTGGTCAGCCTGACTGGACTGGGGAAAAGTTCAGAAGGTTGTGAATCTCTTGTCCGTGCATTCTCTGTTTGGAGTAAAGAGTGACAGGGAAGATAGCCAGAGAAAGATTAGAAAGCTTGTGGCTGCACGTAAACACGTTCTTGTGTCTGTGTGTGTACAGTGACGACGTGTTCAGGAAGAGGCAAAGTACTCCGTTTCCGTCGCGATGTGCATAGAGGCCCTTAAGGGGTTGCTTATCTGCAGAGGTACCTGTGTGCCACTCGTTTAAGGGCGAAAACACTTCTGCATCTCTGGGTAAAAAAGCGAACATTCCTGTTCACAGACTGTGGCTTATTCTCGCACCTGCCTACAGGCACGCCTCTGAAAGCCAAGGATTGCATATATATGTACAAGCACTTGCGCCAGCGTAGTCCTTCAGGAACGTGCTTACCCTCACAGAAATAGGAACGTGCTTGCGTTCCACCCTACATCATGGATAAGCTTGTGAACACTGTGCTATTCTTCCTCTGCACGGCATGTTTTTTTGTATTTCTCTGGCAGATCGAACGTTTAGTAGATTTCTTTGTAGGACTAGGTATGCCGAGAGAAACAGATTGCGTAGGAAAAGTCGCAGTCTGCCTTCTTCAGTGTTGGAGCCTACTGCTCTCCCCTGTCTGAGTCCAAATGCGCATATAGGATTCCTCACCGAGACACGGGCAGAAGTCTTTCCACAAAAATACATGTATGTGCTAAAACTACAACCTGCATGCAAACGCATATACCTAAAAGCAAATCCATGTTGACACACTGATATATAATATTGCCAAATACGTCCTTTAGCTAAAGAAGGGCAGAGACTGCTGTCAAGCAAAATTCGCCTCTGAAGGATCTTGGGCTACTTCCTGCCAGCAAGGAAAAGCTTCCATCCTCAGCACCTCTTCACCCTCTTTATTTCTTCTTTAAACAACACTCTTTTCGTCCTTCTTTCCCTTACAATTGCCTGGAATGTGCCTGGGCTCCCCTCTCTTCCAACAACTCTCATCAGCACTATTGGAATTGAGTAAGAAGGAGCTCTGCACACACAGAGTACATATGCGCCCACACACGCAGAGTCCTCTTATGCCGCCCATCACATAGAATATTGCACCAGCCTAAAGCAATTCTAATAGTCAAACGTATGTGTGACCAGCATAGCTGGAGTGGGGAAAGGATCAGGATTCTGAAAATCTCTTGTCCGTCTTGTCTGTCTGCTTGGAGTAAGAGAGCTAGAGAACAGAGCCGAAGAAAGGGATCTTAGCCTTCTTTATTTCCAGCGTTTCTTACTTCATGGTAGGTGTTTCTATCGATAAGGATTGGTTTATTCTCTGTGTGTGTGCACTTATGAACTAGGCAGCTTAGAGCGATTATGCCATACTGTGTCTTTGCCTATATATCCCCGAAATTGTAGGTGCATAATTGTGTGTGATCGCCAGTGGGCATATGTATTCACCTTGATTTCTGAATATAAATAGGGAAGGAGTCTGCATGTGTTGCTGACGGCATTCATATAAGTTGGGGATTCATTTTTGAAGTGGTAATGACTACAGAATGATAGGAGGAGGAAATCATTGCCCATGCTTTAAAAGGGTCTGGTTGGGGAAGAATCTGCATGGCCCAGGGAATAGGGTTTCTCATTTCCTTCACAGTCTGGGCCAAGCCACATGTAGAGGGAACTGGGTACCTGAATGCTCTTCCCATCTGTAGGGAGATTCCATGACTTACTGAAATAGAAGTGAGGGAATGGGGGTGAGAGCAAAGCCGGTGATCAGTATTAGGTCCCTATGTGTGAGGAATTAAAATTTTGCTTTTGTGATAGTTGTGCCCATCTTACAGGTGCGGAGGGTGTTTTGCTTCTATCCAAAGATGTATTGAGGTGAAAAAAAGTACGAACTTAAGAGCAAAGACTACACTTTTAAGCAGACTTTCTTTCATTTAACAGCACTTGTTGTTATCCTCCATAAGTTCCCCAAAGACCGGACGCTTTTGCAGTGCTCGTATTCACACAATCATCGTGTTTCCCAATCTATAGCTGGAGGCGTTGTCTGATGTGTGTGCCTATCATAGTACAGCTCAGTTCTCTCTCCTTTAAATATTGCTGGGTTTTAAGGCAGGCAATAAGTGTAACACCATTGTTTTAATTTGAAATAGAACAAAGAAGCAGTCTAATCTCTTTGCATGTGGGCCACACCAGTTGACTATAGTCTGCAGTGACGTAGTAAGGAAAATCAACTTTATCTCTTCTAAACTAAAAGGACAGCACATGACTTTTTTTACTGTGTACTGCCAGGGAGCAAGGAAAAGCAGCCGACTCAAGCTGAGAACGATGAACGGGCAGGGTGTAACTCAGGTGGTGGGCAGTGGCTTACATCCTTAATGGCCTTAACAGAGTACGATTGGAAGGTCTTTGTCCTCCTGTAGGTAGCATTGCTTATTGCAACAACAGAAAAGTACAATTCACATAAACAGAGCATTGCTTCCTGCTTAGCATGCACCATTATATTTTACAATGCAACAGCAGATGTACTACAAGCTATCATTGATCTTTAAATCCCACACCAACAGAGGAATATAGGGGTTTTCTTTAGGACTCCGAGACAAATCAAGCAATCACTCTAAAGCAATATATGCCAAGTATGAAAAAGTAACAAGCGTGCTTATAGAATATTTGAATACATTAGGAATCTGTGGGAGTCACAAGCTTGCAAACCACAACCCCAGGTATTGCAGACACGGTCTTATCAAGGTCACAATCTTCCAGAAGAAGGCAACCCAGGAACTACCTGAAGACAAATGCATGGCCCACCTCTCCGCCTCGCCTGTATTTGGCTTTTTTCCTGGTATCTGGCCAGGATCCATGCCACTGCGTCCCCTGCTGTTTGTTGTCCTGACTTGCCTACCCTTCTTTTTGCTATTCAGCAAAAAAAGAGTGCAAGTTTCCCGGGGAGCTACTGCTCAGGTACACTTTGACTGTTCATCAAGGAGAGAACAAAAATCCTAAAGAGACATTGAGGCATAGGCCCAATAAGAGGTTCTCCAGCTTCATTCGGTAAATGGCCTCTTTGGAAAAGTTTCTCTGGTAGATCTACCACTCAGTGTTTTTCCTGTGTAACTGCCAAAACTCAGCCTAGGGAAACCGCCTATATCAAACACAATACAATCCTGCCTCGTTTCTGCTTTGTTGCCTCTGCCTAGATGATTTCCCTTTTCTCTGTTCACTTGAGCGACCATGATTGTTCCGATGCACAGAAGTACAACCAACACACATACTGCCAAAAGAGACAATCAGTTGAGCTCATTCCTTTCGAATGTTGCTGCGCTGATGTACATGTGCAATGAAATTAACACACATGCTTGTTGAGAGAAAGACTTACATGCGTGTGGAGAGATGGATATATACAGCAGGCACTTAGGCATGCAGACTTTCAGGCACACTCTCTCCACGCACACTGGGTCAAGTCTGCAGGTATCCTAGACATGGACAGTCGTGCCACCACTTGTAACTGTGCAAAGCTACCAAACAAAGAGTTACACTTGCTCTCGCACAAGCACACAATGTTTGCCCTCAGCTATACATGAGGGGCAAGCTTGTGAAGAGATGCTCTGCTGTTCTTTCTAGTTATGACATGTTCTGCTTCTTTTCTCTTGTAGATGGATTGCAAAGCGTCTTTCCTCATATGACTGCGAAGCATTTGCCTTAGGAGAAAAGTATCACGGCACAGCATTCAGTTCTGCCTACGTCTGTCTTTGTTCCTTTACTAGCAGATATCCCTTGCATCCGTCCAGACGAGAAATGCAGGACTGTGCATCACCATATACACGGAACCTTTCCATAGAACAGCACAGCAGTACACTCACGCCTAAACATGAATGGAGCCCACGTCAAGGCACACACGTGGACAGACAAGCATTTTTAAGCACAAGTGCTTCCACCCACAGGATCGGCCAAGAACAGGCACGTATCTGCAGGTGCTCTCCAAATGTGTATTCTCTCGTGCAGACACGCATACGTGTGTGCAGTATCCCAAACACAAACAGACGTGTTTACCCTCAACAACGGAAGTACTTTTCACATAAGTCTTTCTGTAAAGAGATGTGAGAGGGCGTGATTGCAGGTGTGCATTTGTGTTGCCACGTTTTTGCTTATATATCAGTGTATGAAAAGATACGTGCTTTTCTCTGGCTGCATATGCATGCACTTTGTGGTGGGTACAAATACCTGAAGGCTTGTGGAAAGGTTTCCGCGCCTTTTCCGGACTCCTCTGTGTGCACGTGGACAAACAGAAGAGATAGCAGCTAGGTTCCAACACTATAGAAGGCACACGGCAAGATTTCCTGCTTTACCTCTTCCTCTCGGTATACCGCTAAGTTTGCGATCTGAAAGAGAAACGCAAAAAAGTATGCCGCACGGAGAAAGAGCAGCCGAGCATCTGTTCACAACCTTTCTTGTGATATATGGTTGAACGCAAACACGTTGGTTCTTCTGTGAGACTGCGCACACTGGTGCAAGTGGTTGTACATACATTCAGTCCTTGGGTGTGGGGCTTTCGAAAGTTTGCCTGTAGGCAGGTGTGAATATATGCTGCTTTCTGAACACTCATGATCCATTTTTTACCCAAACATATGGAGATGCTTGGTCCTAAATTTGAACAGTCTCCTCAGGTTTTGATTTTTGGATGTTTAATGGGAGTAATATTCGTGGTGGTCCAGTGGACCCAACACCTGTATTCCCTCTTATTCGCTCCCCAGATTTGGGCACACGTGATTTAAACGGAATCAATTGTGCTATTTTTGCTCCTTTGGAGATGTTTACTGGTGGTGCTATGGTTTGGACCATGATCGTTTATACACCTGAGTAATCTGCATCAGTCATACCAGATAGGACAAAAGCCGTTGTCTTGGTGTTGATGATTGTACAGATAATAGCACACATAACACGTGACGGAGAGGACCTTTCATATTGGATGGAATGCAATGCACCTTTGAATCTATCAATGTTATTTCTACTGCTGTCTCCACGTCCACTCCAGCACTTCCTGCTGTGGCGGAGGGGACGCTGTCCAGACACCCTGCATTTGTTTCGTAGAGAGCTGGGGACTCGCGCTCCTCTGCAAGTTTCAGGTGCTGGTTCTGACACTGCCATAATCAACAGATCATCAATACCATGGCAAACAGTAACGGTATCCAACCATAGTGCTATATCAGCTACTACCATTTGGTGGCAAACGGAGGGACTGTGTTTGTATCTCTGAGACAGTACTCAGCAAGTATATTGCTTTTGTTGCCAGGTAAAAGCAAACTGGTCTTGCACTGAGCTGGCAGGTGGGGTGGAGGGTGCGTGCAGTGTTGGCGGGAGAACTAGGGTTGGGTGGCTTTTTTGCATAAGCACTGACTTTTGCAAGATGCAAAAAAAATCTGATGCTATGATCCCACCCATTTCTGATCGTGGGATACCAGCTTGTACTAAATCATTCCTCATTAGTGTTCTCATCGCCTGTGCTGTAACAACTTTCAGTTTTGCCCGATTTCCGTTATCCACCACCCAAACAGGGGGTCCTGAAATTACAGCCCCAATTCCCCTCAAGGCATTTGCTAGAGTGCCTGCATTACCTGCAGCATTTGTCACTGCTGGCAGAATCATGAGTATTAGTGAGGCAGGCACTCCTCTCCAAAGTTGCATTTTACTACTTCTTGTCACTGCTAACCTGTCCGGATCAGATCCCATGATCAATGCATACACAGCTTCCATCTGCTGCACTAAATCAATACTTTCCTCCGCTGTGCACCAATTTCCACGGACAACACAGATTCAACAGGTTCAGCATATGCTGTTGAAACTGCTGCACGCAAACTGTGACATAGCGTAGGTGCAATAACATCTTGCCAGTTCGGACCTCTGTCAGTTTGCAGCTGAGCATATCATTGTTGTACCTGATCATCACTGGCTAGAGGGCTTAAGAAATTTTTTCATCTGCTAACAAACAGAGAGACACAGCTCCACTATCCCAAGCTGGCAAAATCCTTGACGGTGTTCCTTCCCCGCTTGTCTGCTGAGAGATCTCTGAAAATGCCGTTAACTCCTTCGGAGAGTGAGTACGAGCGAGTTGCCCCCCCTCATCTGCTTGTTCGTGCTGCTGCATCATTTGTATGGGGGGGTTGTGCTCCCACCACCTCCCTGCCTTTTGAGTCAGGATCAAATTCACACTCAATATTGGAGTCTGAGGATTCACTCCATGTATTTCCATCCCATTCCTTGGGATTCCAAGAGCGTTTTGTAGCAAGAGCACAAACCTGAGAACAAAGAAACTCACATTTTGCATATTTTTCCCTTTGTTCCTTAGCAATACACACTAGCAACCGGTCTACATTATCTTGCAGCTCATAGCACCGCTCTGCTTGGACAGTAAATACTTCTTGTGCGATCACCTTTGCATCTTGTAAAATCCCAACCTGCTTTTCCAATCCTCTTATTTTACTCTGCAATGCAACAACTTCACGATCAAGAGCTCTAAGAGCAGTAACGAATAACCATCCCAATCTCCCCGCCAATTTGCGAGAAGAAGTCAATGCTGCTCTTCATGGAAACCTTAGCATAGCTGTCTGAATTACCGGGGGGATAATCACCGCCCCATCATCAATCTGAGGCCATGCCTCCGGCGGAGCCAGTTCAGACAGGAGAGCAGCCACGGGGGCCCAGCGCTCCGTACTGAGCCATCCTGGAGTTTGGGGAGTCACCCTCGAGGCCTCCCCTGTCCCCGGTGTTTTTGCAAACCCCAGCACGGCTGGTTCTAGTGACCTCCGACTAACGCCAAATGTGTACACATACACAGGCGTATCGCAAGAAGAGCCAGAGGCCACAAAGGCATTGCAAAGAGCAAGTTGTATTTTAGTTACCTCTCTACTGGGGGATCTCCGAAGTCGCACCTAAGCTCCCAGGCAGAGGTGACACAAGCGGGGACGCAGGCGCTGGTAAGTTCAGCCCTGCTGGAAGACCACTGGGTCTGCTGAGCTCGCCTGTATTTCAAGGCTTCAGGCAGGCGCAGCCTCCCGCTCTTTCTCACAACAAAGCAAGAATCTCAGACATAGTGATAAGGTGCCAAGAGCTTCTCGCAGGCCTAAGTTATCTAACACAGACGTTCTACTCATTAAGCACACAAGGTCAGTAAAACAATTAGAGTGATGTATGTACTTTTTCTACAGACAGGTGCAAGTCACTTGAGTGTATTTACATTTAACTAACATCCTCGCCAAATCTACCGCTACATTCCCATATAGACACATAAATCAATGAATACAAGGGTTGCTTTTGTTTGATTTTATTTTGTTTTGTTTTGTTGTTTATTTGTAAATTTACTTTATTTTATTTTAATTTTTTTGAGATCTGGCAGTGGGCACCGCAGGCTGCTCCTTTGTGTCCTGCTCGGGGCCTCGTGACGGCTACATTGCCGGGTGCTGGTATTGTGTGATGGG
>NW_027017556.1:0-65872 GCF_036013445.1 Caloenas nicobarica
GAGCCCGACAGAGACCGACAGGGCCCGACAGGGCCCAGTAGAGCCCGACAGAGCCCGACAGGGCCCGACAGAGCCCGACAGAGCCCGACAGGGCCCGACAGGGAACAGTAGAGCACAGTAGAGCCCGACAGAGCCCGAAAGAGCCCGACAGAGCCCGACAGGGCCCGACAGATCCTGACAGAGCCCGACAGGGCCCGACAGAGCCCGACAGAGCCCGACAGGGCCCGACAGAGCCCAGTAGAGCCCGACAGAGCCCGACAGAGCCCGACAGGGCCCGACAGAGCCCGACAGAAACCGACAGAGCCCGACAGGGCCCAGTAGAGCCCGACAGAGCCCGACAGAGCCCGACAGGGCCCGACAGGGAACAGTAGAGCCCAGTAGAGCCCGACAGAGCCCGACAGAGCCCGACAGAGCCCGACAGGGCCCGACAGAGCCCGACAGAACCCGACAGAGCCCGACAGAGCCCGACAGGGCCCGACAGGGCCCGACAGAGCCCGACAGAACCTGACAGAGCCCGACAGAGACCAGTAGAGCCCGACAGAGCCCGACAGAGCCGACAGAGCCCGACAGGGCCCGACAGGGCCCGACAGAGCCCGACAGAGCCCGACAGGGCCCGACAGGGCCCGACAGGGAACAGTAGAGCCCAGTAGAGCCCGACAGAGCCCGACAGAGCCTGACAGGGCCCGACAGGGCCCGACAGGGCCCAGTAGAGCCCGACAGAGCCCGACAGGGCCCGACAGAGCCCGACAGGGCCCGATAGAGCCCGACAGGGCCCGACAGAGCCCGACAGAGCCCGACAGGGCACGACAGAGCCCGACAGAGCCCGACAGAGACCGACAGGGCCCGACAGGGCCCAGTAGAGCCCGACAGAGCCCAGTAGAGCCCAGTAGAGCCCGACAGAGCCCGACAGAGCCCGACAGAGCCCGACAGGGCCCGACAGGGCCCGACAGGGCCCAGTAGAGCCCGACAGAGCCCGACAGGGCCCGACAGAGCCCGACAGAGCCCGACAGGGCCCGACAGAGCCCGACAGAGCCCGACAGGTCCCAGTAGAGCCCGACAGAGCCCGACAGAGCCCGACAGAGCCCGACAGGGCCCGACAGAGCCCGACAGAGCCCGACAGGGCCCGACAGGGCCCGACAGAGCCCGACAGGGCCCGACAGAGCCCGACAGAGCCCGACAGGGCCCCACAGAGCCCGACAGAGCCCGACAGGGCCCAGTAGAGCCCGACAGAGCCTGACAGAGCCCAGTAGAGCCCGACAGAGCCCGACAGAGCCCGACAGGGCCCGACAGGGCCCGACAGAGCCCGACAGAGCCCGACAGGGCCCGACAGGGCCCAGTAGAGCCCGACAGAGCCCGACAGGGCCCGACAGAGCCCGACAGAGCCTGACAGGGCCCGACAGAGCCCGACAGAGCCCGCCAGAGCCCGACAGGGCCCAGTAGAGCCCGACAGAGCCCGACAGAGCCCGACAGAGCCCGACAGGGCCCGACAGAGCCCGACAGAGCCCGACAGGGCCCGACAGGGCCCGACAGAGCCCGACAGGGCCCGACAGGGCCCGACAGAGCCCGACAGGGCCCAGTAGAGCACAGTAGAACCCGACAGAGCCCAGTAGAGCCCGACAGAGCCCGACAGAGCCCGACAGAGCCCGACAGGGCCCGACAGATCCCGACAGAGCCCGACAGGGCCCGACAGAGCCCGACAGGGCCCAGTAGAGCCCGACAGAGCCCGACAGAGCCCAGTAGAGCCCGACAGAGCCCGACAGAGCCCGACAGGGCCCGACAGAGCCCGACAGGGCCCGACAGAGCCAGACAGGGCCCGACAGGGCCCGACAGAGCCAGACAGGGCCCGACAGGGCCCGACAGGGCCCGACAGAGCCCGACAGAGCCCGACAGAGCCTGACAGAGCCCGACAGGGCCCGACAGGGCCCGACAGAGCCCGACAGAGCCCGACAGAGCCCAGTAGAGCCTGACAGAGCCCGACAGAGCCCGAGAGGGCCCGACAGAGCCCGACAGAGCCCGAGAGGGCCCGACAGGGCCCGACAGAGCCCGACAGAGCCCGACAGGGCCCGACAGGGCCCGACAGGGCCGAGTAGAGCCCGACAGAGCCCGACACAGCCCGACAGAGCCCGACAGGGCCCGACAGAGCCCGGCAGAGCCCGACAGGGCCCGACAGGGCCCGACAGAGCCCGACAGGGCCCGACAGAGCCCGACAGGGCCCGACAGGGCCCGACAGAGCCCGACAGAGCCCGACAGGGCCCGACAGAGCCCGACAGGGCCCAGTAGAGCCCAGTAGAGCCCGACAGGGCCCAGTAGAGCCCGACAGAGCCCGACAGGGCCCGACAGGCCCAGTAGAGCCCGACAGAGCCCGACAGAGCCCGACAGAGCCCGACAGGGCCCAGTAGAGCCCGACAGAGCCCGACAGAGCCCGACAGAGCCCAGTAGAGCCAGTAGAGCCCGACAGAGCCCGACACAGCCCGACAGAGCCCGACAGAGCCCGACAGGGCCCGACAGAGCCCGACAGAGCCCGACAGGGCCCGACAGGGCCCAGTAGAGCCCGACAGAGCCCGACAGGGCCCGACAGAGCCCGACAGAGCCTGACAGGACCCGACAGAGCCCGACAGAGCCCGACAGGGCCCAGTAGAGCCCGACAGAGCCCGACAGAGCCCGACAGAGCCCGACAGGGCCCGACAGAGCCCGACAGAGCCCGACAGGGCCCGACAGGGCCCGACAGAGCCCGACAGAGCCCGACAGGGCCCAGTAGAGCCCAGTAGAACCCGACAGAGCCCAGTAGAGCCCGACAGAGCCCGACAGAGCCCGACAGAGCCCGACAGGGCCCGACAGAGCCCGACAGAGCCCGACAGGGCCCGACAGAGCCCGACAGAGCCCGACAGAGCTCAGTAGAGCCCGACAGAGCCCGACAGAGCCCGACAGGGCCCGACAGAGCCCGACAGAGCCCGACAGGGACCGACAGAGCCCGACAGGGCCCGACAGGGCCCGACAGAGCCCAGTAGAGCCCGACAGAGCCCGACAGAGCCCGACAGAGCCCGACAGAGCCCAGTAGAGCCCGACAGAGCCCGACAGGGCCCGACAGAGCCCGACAGAGCCTGACAGGGCCCGACAGAGCCCGACAGAGCCCGATAGGGCCCAGTAGAGCCCGACAGAGCCCGACAGAGCCCGACAGAGCCCGACAGGGCCCGACAGGGCCCAGTAGAGCCCGACAGAGCCCGACAGGGCCCGACAGAGCCCGACAGAGCCTGACAGGGCCCGACAGAGCCCGACAGAGCCCGATAGGGCCCAGTAGAGCCCGACAGAGCCCGACAGAGCCCGACAGAGCCCGACAGGGCCCGACAGAGCCCGACAGAGCCCGACAGGGCCCGACAGGGCCCGACAGAGCCCGACAGAGCCCGACAGGGCCCAGTAGAGCCCAGTAGAACCCGACAGAGCCCAGTAGAGCCCGACAGAGCCCGACAGAGCCCGACAGAGCCCGACAGGGCCCGACAGAGCCCGACAGAGCCCGACAGGGCCCGACAGAGCCCGACAGAGCCCGACAGAGCTCAGTAGAGCACGACAGAGCCCGACAGAGCCCGACAGGGCCCGACAGAGCCCGACAGAGCCCGACAGGGCCCGACAGAGCCCGACAGAGCCCGACAGAGCCCGACACGGCCCAGTAGAGACCAGTAGAGACCGACAGAGCCCAGTAGAGCCCGACAGAGCCCGACAGAGCCCGACAGAGCCCGACAGGGCCCGACAGAGCCCGACAGGGCCCGACAGGGCCCGACAGAGCCCGACAGAGCCCGACAGAGCCCAGTAGAGCCCGACAGAGCCCGACAGAGCCCGACAGAGCCCGACAGAGCCCAGTAGAGCCCGACAGAGCCCGACAGAGCCCGACAGAGCCCGACAGGGCCCGACAGAGCCCGACAGAGCCCAGTAGAGCCCGACAGAGCCCGACAGAGCCTGACAGAGCCCGACAGGGCCCGACAGGGCCCGACAGAGCCCGACAGAGACCGACAGGGCCCAGTAGAGCCCGACAGAGCCCGACAGAGCCCGACAGAGCCCGACAGGGCCCAGTAGAGCCCGACAGAGCCCGACAGAGCCCGACAGAGCCCGACAGGGCCCGACAGGGCCCGACAGAGCCCGACAGGGCCCGTCAGAGCCCGACAGGGCCCGACAGGGCCCAGTAGAGCCCGATAGAGCCCCACAGAGCCCGACAGAGCCCGACAGGGCCCGACAGAGCCCGACAGAGCCCGACAGGGCCCGACAGGGCCCGACAGGGCCCGATAGAGCCCGACAGGGCCCGACAGAGCCCGACAGAGCCCGACAGGGCACGACAGAGCCCGACAGAGCCCGACAGGGCCCGACAGAGCCCGACAGGGCCCGACAGAGCCCGACAGAGCCCAGTAGAGCCCGACAGAGCCCGACAGGGCCCGACAGAGCCCGACAGAGCCCGACAGAGCCCGACAGGGCCCGACAGAGCCCGACAGAGCCCGACAGAGCCCGACAGGGCCCGACAGGGCCCGACAGAGCCCAGTAGAGCCCGACAGAGCCCGACAGAGCCCGACAGAACCCGACAGAGCCCGACAGAGCCCAGTAGAGCCCGATAGAGCCCGACAGAGCCCGACAGAGCCCGACAGGGCCCGACAGGGCCCGACAGGGCCCAGTAGAGCCCGACAGAGCCCGACAGAGCCCGACAGAACCCGACAGAGCCCGACAGAGCCCGACAGAGCCCAGTAGAGGCCGACAGAGCCCGTCAGGGCCCGACAGGGCCCGACAGGGCCCAGTAGAGCCCGACAGAGCCCGACAGAGCCCAGTAGAGCCCAGTAGAGTCCGACAGAGCCCGACAGAGCCCGACAGAGCCCGACAGAGCCCGACAGGGCCCCACAGGGCCCGACAGAGCCCGACAGGGCCTGACAGAGCCCGACAGAGCCCGACAGAGCCCGACAGGGCCCCACAGAGCCCGACAGAGCCCGACAGGGCCCAGTAGAGCCCGACAGAGCCCGACAGAGCCCGACAGAGCCCAGTAGAGCCCGACAGAGCCCGACAGAGCCCGACAGGGCCCGACAGGGCCCGACAGAGCCCGACAGAGCCCGACAGGGCCCAGTAGAGCCCGACAGAGCCCGACAGAGCCTGACAGAGCCCGACAGAGCCCAGTAGAGCCCGACAGAGCCCGACAGAGCCCGACAGGGCCCGACAGGGCCCGACAGGGCCCGACAGAGCCCGACAGGGCCCGACAGGGCCCGACAGAGCCCAGTAGAGCCCGACAGAGCCCGACAGAGCCCGACAGAGCCCGACAGAGCCCGACAGAGCCCGACAGGGCCCGACAGGGCCCAGTAGAGCCCGACAGAGCCCGACAGAGCCCGACAGAGCCCGACAGGGCCCGACAGGGCCCGACAGAGCCCGACAGAGCCCGACAGGGCCCGACAGGGCCCGACAGAGCCCGACAGGGCCCGACAGAGCCCGACAGGGCCCGACAGGGCACGACAGAGCCCGACAGAGCCCGACAGGTCCCGACAGAGCCTGACAGAGCCCGACAGGGCCCGACAGAGCCCGACAGAGCCCGACAGGGCCCGACAGGGCCCAGTAGAGCCCGACAGAGCCCGACAGAGCCCGACAGAGCCCAGTAGAGCCCAGTAGAGCCCGACAGAGCCCGACACAGCCCGACAGAGCCCGACAGAGCCCGACAGAGCCCGACAGGGCCCGACAGGCCCAGTAGAGCCCGACAGAGCCCGACAGAGCCCGACAGGGCCCGACAGGGCCCAGTAGAGCCCGACAGAGCCCGACAGAGCCCGACAGAGCCCGACAGAGCCCAGTAGAGCCCAGTAGAGCCCGACAGAGCCCGACAGAGGCTGACAGGGCCCGACAGAGCCCGACAGAGCCCGACAGAGCCCGACAGGGCCCAGTAGAGCCCGACAGAGCCCGACAGAGCCCGACAGAGCCCGACAGGGCCCGACAGAGCCCGACAGAGCCCGACAGGGCCCGACAGGGCCCGACAGAGCCCGACAGAGCCCGACAGGGCCCAGTAGAGCCCAGTAGAACCCGACAGAGCCCAGTAGAGCCCGACAGAGCCCGACAGAGCCCGACAGAGCCCGACAGGGCCCGACAGAGCCCGACAGAGCCCGACAGAGCCCAGTAGAGCCCGACAGAGCCCGACAGAGCCCGACAGGGCCCGACAGAGCCCGACAGAGCCCGACAGAGCCCAGTAGAGCCCGACAGAGCCCGTCAGGGCCCGACAGGGCCCGACAGGGCCCATTAGAGCCCGACAGAGCCCGACAGAGCCCAGTAGAGCCCAGTAGAGCCCGACAGAGCCCGACAGAGCCCGACAGAGCCCGACAGGGCCCGACAGAGCCCGACAGAGCCCGACAGGGCCCGACATGGCCCGACAGGGCCCAGTAGAGCCCGACAGAGCCCGACAGATCCCGACAGAGCCCGACAGAGCCCGACAGGGCCCGACAGGGCCCGACAGAGCCCGACAGGGCCCGACAGGGCCCGACAGAGCCCAGTAGAGCCCGACAGAGCCCGACAGAGCCCGACAGAGCCCGACAGAACCCGACAGAGCCCGACAGAGCCCAGTAGAGCCCGACAGAGCCCGACAGAGCCCGACAGAGCCCGACAGGGCCCGACAGGGCCCGACAGGGCCCAGTAGAGCCCGACAGAGCCCGACAGAACCCGACAGAGCCCGACAGAGCCCGACAGAGCCCGACAGGGCCCGACAGGGCCCGACAGAGCCCGACAGGGCCCAGTAGAGCCCGACAGAGCCCGACAGAGCCCGACAGAACCCGACAGAGCCCGACAGAGACCAGTTGAGCCCGACAGAGCCCGACAGAGCCCGACAGAGCCCGACAGGGCCCGACAGGGCCCAGTAGAGCCCGACAGAGCCCGACAGAGCCCGACAGAGCCCAGTAGAGCCCGACAGAGCCCGACAGAGCCCGACAGAGCCCGACAGGGCCCGACAGAGCCTGACAGAGCCCGACAGGGCCCGACAGGGCCCGACAGAGCCCAGTAGAGCCCGACAGAGCCCGACAGAGCCCGACAGAGCCCGACAGAGCCCGACAGGGCCCAGTAGAGACCAGTAGAGCCCGACAGAGCCCAGCAGAGCCCGACAGAGCCCGACAGAGCCCGACAGGGCCCGACAGGGCCCGACAGAGCCCGACAGAGCCCGACAGGGCCCGACAGAGCCCGACAGAGCCCGACAGGGCCCAGTAGAGCCCGACAGAGCCCGACAGAGCCCGACAGAGCCCAGTGGAGCCCGACAGAGCCTGACAGAGCCCGACAGAGCCCGACAGGGCCCGACAGAGCCCGACAGAGCCCGACAGAACCCGACAGAGCCCGACAGGGCCCGACAGGGACCAGTAGAGCCCAGAAGAGCCCGACAGAGCCCAGTAGAGCCCGACAGAGCCCGACAGAGCCCGACAGAGCCCGACAGAGCCCGACAGGGCCCGACAGAGCCCGACAGGGCCCGACAGAGCCCGACAGAGCCCGACAGGGCACGACAGAGCCCGACAGAGCCCGACAGAGCCCGACAGGGCCCGACAGGGCCCAGTAGAGCCCGACAGAGCCCAGTAGAGCCCAGTAGAGCCCGACAGAGCCCGACAGAGACCGACAGAGCCCGACAGGGCCCGACAGGGCCCGACAGGGCCCAGTAGAGCCCGACAGAGCCCGACAGGGCCCGACAGAGCCCGACAGAGCCCGACAGGGCCCGACAGAGCCCGACAGAGCCCGACAGGGCCCAGTAGAGCCCGACAGAGCCCGACAGAGCCCGACAGGGCCCGACAGGGCCCGACAGGGCCCGACAGAGCCCGACAGGGCCCGACAGAGCCCGACAGAGCCCGACAGGGCCCCACAGAGCCCGACAGAGCCCGACAGGGCCCAGTAGAGCCCGACAGAGCCCGACAGAGCCCGACAGAGCCCAGTAGAGCCCGACAGAGCCCGACAGAGCCCGACAGAGCCCGACAGGGCCCAGTAGAGCCCGACAGAGCCCGACAGGGCCCGACAGAGCCCGACAGAGCCTGACAGCGCCCGACAGAGCCCGACAGAGCCCGACAGAGCCCGACAGGGCCCAGTAGAGCCCGACAGAGCCCGACAGAGCCCGACAGAGCCCGACAGGGCCCGACAGAGCCCGACAGAGCCCGACAGGGCCCGACAGAGCCCGACAAAGCCCGACAGAGCCCGACAGGGCCTGACAGAGCCCGACAGAGCCCGACAGAGCCCGACAGGGCCCAGTAGATCCCAGTAGAACCCGACAGAGCCCAGTAGAGCCCGACAGAGCCCGACAGAGCCCGACAGAGCCCGACAGGGCCCGACAGAGCCCGACAGAGCCCGACAGGGCCCGACAGGGCCCGACAGGGCCCGACAGGGCCCGACAGAGCCCGACAGAGCCTGACAGAGCCCGACAGGGCCCGACAGGGCCCGACAGAGCCCGACAGAGCCCGACAGGGCCCAGTAGAGCCCGACAGAGCCCGACAGAGCCCGACAGAGCCCGACAGGGCCCGACAGGGCCCAGTAGAGCCCGACAGAGCCCGACAGAGCCCGACAGAGCCCGACAGAGCCCAGTAGAGCCCGACAGAGCCCGACAGAGCCCGAGAGGGCCCGACAGGGCCCGACAGAGCCCGACAGAGCCCGACAGGGCCCGACAGGGCCCGACAGAGCCCAGTAGAGCCTGACAGAGCCCGATAGAGCCCGACAGAGCCCGACAGGGCCCGACAGGGCCCGACAGGGCCCGACAGGGCACGACAGAGCCCGACAGAGCCCGACAGGGCCCGACAGGGCCCAGTAGAGCCCGACAGTGCCCGACAGAGCCCGACAGAGCCCGACAGAGCCCAGTAGAGCCCAGTAGAGCCCGACAGAGCCCGACACAGCCCGACAGAGCCCGACAGAGCCCGACAGGGCCCGACAGAGCCCGACAGAGCCCGACAGGGCCCGAGAGGGCCCAGTAGAGCCCGACAGAGCCCGACAGGGCCCGACAGAGCCCGACAGAGCCTGACAGGGCCCGACAGAGCCCGACAGGGCCCGACAGGGCCCGACAGGGCCCAGTAGAGCCCGACAGAGTCCGACAGAGCCCAGTAGAGCCCAGTAGAGCCCGACAGAGCCCGACAGAGCCCGACAGAGCCCGACAGGGCCCGACAGAGCCCGACAGAGCCCGACAGGGCCCGACAGGGCCCGACAGGGCCCAGTAGAGCCCGACAGAGCCCGACAGATCCCGACAGAGCCCGACAGAGCCCGACAGGGCCCGACAGAGCCCAGTAGAGCCCGACAGAGCCCGACAGACCCCGACAGAGCCCGACAGAACCCGACAGAGCCCGACAGAGCCCAGTAGAGCCCGACAGAGCCCGACAGAGCCCGACAGAGCCCGACAGGGCCCGACAGGGCCCGACAGGGCCCAGTAGAGCCCGACAGAGCCCGACAGAGCCCGACAGAACCCGACAGAGCCCGACAGAGCCCGACAGAGCCCGACAGGGCCCGACAGAGCCCGACAGGGCCCAGTAGAGCCCGACAGAGCCCGACAGAGCCCGACAGAGCCCGACAGGGCCCGACAGGGCCCGACAGGGCCCAGTAGAGCCCGACAGAGCCCGACAGAGCCCGACAGAGCCCGACAGAGCCCGACAGGGCCCGACAGAGCCCGACAGGGCCCAGTAGAGCCCGACAGAGCCCGACAGAGCCCGACAGAACCCGACAGAGCCCGACAGAGACCAGTTGAGACCGACAGAGCCCGACAGAGCCCGACAGAGCCCGACAGGGCCCGACAGGGCCCAGTAGAGCCCGATAGAGCCCGACAGGGCCCGACAGAGCCCGACAGAGCCCGACAGGGCACGACAGAGCCCGACAGAGCCCGACAGGGCCCGACAGAGCCCGACAGAGCCCGACAGAGCCCGACAGGGCCCGACAGGGCCCAGTAGAGCCCGACAGAGCCCAGTAGAGCCCAGTAGAGCCCGACAGAGCCCGACAGAGCCCGACAGGGCCCGACAGGGCCCAGTAGAGCCCGACAGAGCCCGACAGGGCCCGACAGAGCCCGACAGAGCCCGACAGGGCCCGACAGGGAACAGTAGAGCACAGTAGAGCCCGACAGAGCCCGAAAGAGCCCGACAGAGCCCGACAGGGCCCGACAGATCCTGACAGAGCCCGACAGGGCCCGACAGAGCCCGACAGAGCCCGACAGGGCCCGACAGAGCCCAGTAGAGCCCGACAGAGCCCGACAGAGCCCGACAGGGCCCGACAGAGCCCGACAGAAACCGACAGAGCCCGACAGGGCCCAGTAGAGCCCGACAGAGCCCGACAGAGCCCGACAGGGCCCGACAGGGAACAGTAGAGCCCAGTAGAGCCCGACAGAGCCCGACAGAGCCCGACAGAGCCCGACAGGGCCCGACAGAGCCCGACAGAACCCGACAGAGCCCGACAGAGCCCGACAGGGCCCGACAGGGCCCGACAGAGCCCGACAGAACCTGACAGAGCCCGACAGAGACCAGTAGAGCCCGACAGAGCCCGACAGAGCCCGACAGAGCCCGACAGGGCCCGACAGGGCCCGACAGAGCCCGTCAGGGCCCGACAGTGCCCGACAGGGCCCGACAGGGAACAGTAGAGCCCAGTAGAGCCCGACAGAGCCCGACAGAGCCTGACAGGGCCCGACAGGGCCCGACAGGGCCCAGTAGAGCCCGACAGAGCCCGACAGGGCCCGACAGAGCCCGACAGGGCCCGATAGAGCCCGACAGGGCCCGACAGAGCCCGACAGAGCCCGACAGGGCACGACAGAGCCCGACAGAGCCCGACAGAGACCGACAGGGCCCGACAGGGCCCAGTAGAGCCCGACAGAGCCCGACAGGGCCCGACAGAGCCCGACAGAGCCCGACAGGGCCCGACAGGGAACAGTAGAGCACAGTAGAGCCCGACAGAGCCCGAAAGAGCCCGACAGAGCCCGACAGGGCCCGACAGATCCTGACAGAGCCCGACAGGGCCCGACAGAGCCCGACAGAGCCCGACAGGGCCCGACAGAGCCCAGTAGAGCCCGACAGAGCCCGACAGAGCCCGACAGGGCCCGACAGAGCCCGACAGAAACCGACAGAGCCCGACAGGGCCCGACAGATCCTGACAGAGCCCGACAGGGCCCGACAGAGCCCGACAGAGCCCGACAGGGCCCGACAGAGCCCAGTAGAGCCCGACAGAGCCCGACAGAGCCCGACAGGGCCCGACAGAGCCCGACAGAAACCGACAGAGCCCGACAGGGCCCAGTAGAGCCCGACAGAGCCCGACAGAGCCCGACAGGGCCCGACAGGGAACAGTAGAGCCCAGTAGAGCCCGACAGAGCCCGACAGAGCCCGACAGAGCCCGACAGGGCCCGACAGAGCCCGACAGAACCCGACAGAGCCCGACAGAGCCCGACAGGGCCCGACAGGGCCCGACAGAGCCCGACAGAACCTGACAGAGCCCGACAGAGACCAGTAGAGCCCGACAGAGCCCGACAGAGCCCGACAGAGCCCGACAGGGCCCGACAGGGCCCGACAGAGCCCGACAGAGCCCGACAGGGCCCGACAGGGCCCGACAGGGAACAGTAGAGCCCAGTAGAGCCCGACAGAGCCCGACAGAGCCTGACAGGGCCCGACAGGGCCCGACAGGGCCCAGTAGAGCCCGACAGAGCCCGACAGGGCCCGACAGAGCCCGACAGGGCCCGATAGAGCCCGACAGGGCCCGACAGAGCCCGACAGAGCCCGACAGGGCACGACAGAGCCCGACAGAGCCCGACAGAGACCGACAGGGCCCGACAGGGCCCAGTAGAGCCCGACAGAGCCCGACAGGGCCCGACAGAGCCCGACAGAGCCCGACAGGGCCCGACAGGGAACAGTAGAGCACAGTAGAGCCCGACAGAGCCCGAAAGAGCCCGACAGAGCCCGACAGGGCCCGACAGATCCTGACAGAGCCCGACAGGGCCCGACAGAGCCCGACAGAGCCCGACAGGGCCCGACAGAGCCCAGTAGAGCCCGACAGAGCCCGACAGAGCCCGACAGGGCCCGACAGAGCCCGACAGAAACCGACAGAGCCCGACAGGGCCCAGTAGAGCCCGACAGAGCCCGACAGAGCCCGAAAGGGCCCGACAGGGAACAGTAGAGCCCAGTAGAGCCCGACAGAGCCCGACAGAGCCCGACAGAGCCCGACAGGGCCCGACAGAGCCCGACAGAACCCGACAGAGCCCGACAGAGCCCGACAGGGCCCGACAGGGCCCGACAGAGCCCGACAGAACCTGACAGAGCCCGACAGAGACCAGTAGAGCCCGACAGAGCCCGACAGAGCCCGACAGAGCCCGACAGGGCCCGACAGGGCCCGACAGAGCCCGACAGAGCCCGACAGGGCCCGACAGGGCCCGACAGGGAACAGTAGAGCCCAGTAGAGCCCGACAGAGCCCGACAGAGCCTGACAGGGCCCGACAGGGCCCGACAGGGCCCAGTAGAGCCCGACAGAGCCCGACAGGGCCCGACAGAGCCCGACAGGGCCCGATAGAGCCCGACAGGGCCCGACAGAGCCCGACAGAGCCCGACAGGGCACGACAGAGCCCGACAGAGCCCGACAGAGACCGACAGGGCCCGACAGGGCCCAGTAGAGCCCGACAGAGCCCAGTAGAGCCCAGTAGAGCCCGACAGAGCCCGACAGAGCCCGACAGAGCCCGACAGGGCCCGACAGGGCCCGACAGGGCCCAGTAGAGCCCGACAGAGCCCGACAGGGCCCGACAGAGCCCGACAGAGCCCGACAGGGCCCGACAGAGCCCGACAGAGCCCGACAGGGCCCAGTAGAGCCCGACAGAGCCCGACAGAGCCCGACAGAGCCCGACAGGGCCCGACAGAGCCCGACAGAGCCCGACAGGGCCCGACAGGGCCCGACAGAGCCCGACAGGGCCCGACAGAGCCCGACAGAGCCCGACAGGGCCCCACAGAGCCCGACAGAGCCCGACAGGGCCCAGTAGAGCCCGACAGAGCCTGACAGAGCCCAGTAGAGCCCGACAGAGCCCGACAGAGCCCGACAGGGCCCGACAGGGCCCGACAGAGCCCGACAGAGCCCGACAGGGCCCGACAGGGCCCAGTAGAGCCCGACAGAGCCCGACAGGGCCCGACAGAGCCCGACAGAGCCTGACAGGGCCCGACAGAGCCCGACAGAGCCCGCCAGAGCCCGACAGGGCCCAGTAGAGCCCGACAGAGCCCGACAGAGCCCGACAGAGCCCGACAGGGCCCGACAGAGCCCGACAGAGCCCGACAGGGCCCGACAGGGCCCGACAGAGCCCGACAGGGCCCGACAGGGCCCGACAGAGCCCGACAGGGCCCAGTAGAGCACAGTAGAACCCGACAGAGCCCAGTAGAGCCCGACAGAGCCCGACAGAGCCCGACAGAGCCCGACAGGGCCCGACAGATCCCGACAGAGCCCGACAGGGCCCGACAGAGCCCGACAGGGCCCAGTAGAGCCCGACAGAGCCCGACAGAGCCCAGTAGAGCCCGACAGAGCCCGACAGAGCCCGACAGGGCCCGACAGAGCCCGACAGGGCCCGACAGAGCCAGACAGGGCCCGACAGGGCCCGACAGAGCCAGACAGGGCCCGACAGGGCCCGACAGGGCCCGACAGAGCCCGACAGAGCCCGACAGAGCCTGACAGAGCCCGACAGGGCCCGACAGGGCCCGACAGAGCCCGACAGAGCCCGACAGAGCCCAGTAGAGCCTGACAGAGCCCGACAGAGCCCGAGAGGGCCCGACAGAGCCCGACAGAGCCCGAGAGGGCCCGACAGGGCCCGACAGAGCCCGACAGAGCCCGACAGGGCCCGACAGGGCCCGACAGGGCCCAGTAGAGCCTGACAGAGCCCGAGAGAGCCCGACAGAGCCCGACAGGGCCCGACAGGGCCCGACAGGGCCGAGTAGAGCCCGACAGAGCCCGACACAGCCCGACAGAGCCCGACAGGGCCCGACAGAGCCCGGCAGAGCCCGACAGGGCCCGACAGGGCCCGACAGAGCCCGACAGGGCCCGACAGAGCCCGACAGGGCCCGACAGGGCCCGACAGAGCCCGACAGAGCCCGACAGGGCCCGACAGAGCCCGACAGAGCCCAGTAGAGCCCAGTAGAGCCCGACAGGGCCCAGTAGAGCCCGACAGAGCCCGACAGGGCCCGACAGGCCCAGTAGAGCCCGACAGAGCCCGACAGAGCCCGACAGAGCCCGACAGAGCCCGACAGGGCCCAGTAGAGCCCGACAGAGCCCGACAGAGCCCGACAGAGCCCAGTAGAGCCCAGTAGAGCCCGACAGAGCCCGACACAGCCCGACAGAGCCCGACAGAGCCCGACAGGGCCCGACAGAGCCCGACAGAGCCCGACAGGGCCCGACAGGGCCCAGTAGAGCCCGACAGAGCCCGACAGGGCCCGACAGAGCCCGACAGAGCCTGACAGGACCCGACAGAGCCCGACAGAGCCCGACAGGGCCCAGTAGAGCCCGACAGAGCCCGACAGAGCCCGACAGAGCCCGACAGGGCCCGACAGAGCCCGACAGAGCCCGACAGGGCCCGACAGGGCCCGACAGAGCCCGACAGAGCCCGACAGGGCCCAGTAGAGCCCAGTAGAACCCGACAGAGCCCAGTAGAGCCCGACAGAGCCCGACAGAGCCCGACAGAGCCCGACAGGGCCCGACAGAGCCCGACAGAGCCCGACAGGGCCCGACAGAGCCCGACAGAGCCCGACAGAGCTCAGTAGAGCCCGACAGAGCCCGACAGAGCCCGACAGGGCCCGACAGAGCCCGACAGAGCCCGACAGGGACCGACAGAGCCCGACAGGGCCCGACAGGGCCCGACAGAGCCCAGTAGAGCCCGACAGAGCCCGACAGAGCCCGACAGAGCCCGACAGAGCCCAGTAGAGCCCGACAGAGCCCGACAGGGCCCGACAGAGCCCGACAGAGCCTGACAGGGCCCGACAGAGCCCGACAGAGCCCGATAGGGCCCAGTAGAGCCCGACAGAGCCCGACAGAGCCCGACAGAGCCCGACAGGGCCCGACAGGGCCCAGTAGAGCCCGACAGAGCCCGACAGGGCCCGACAGAGCCCGACAGAGCCTGACAGGGCCCGACAGAGCCCGACAGAGCCCGATAGGGCCCAGTAGAGCCCGACAGAGCCCGACAGAGCCCGACAGAGCCCGACAGGGCCCGACAGAGCCCGACAGAGCCCGACAGGGCCCGACAGGGCCCGACAGAGCCCGACAGAGCCCGACAGGGCCCAGTAGAGCCCAGTAGAACCCGACAGAGCCCAGTAGAGCCCGACAGAGCCCGACAGAGCCCGACAGAGCCCGACAGGGCCCGACAGAGCCCGACAGAGCCCGACAGGGCCCGACAGAGCCCGACAGAGCCCGACAGAGCTCAGTAGAGCACGACAGAGCCCGACAGAGCCCGACAGGGCCCGACAGAGCCCGACAGAGCCCGACAGGGCCCGACAGAGCCCGACAGAGCCCGACAGAGCCCGACACGGCCCAGTAGAGACCAGTAGAGACCGACAGAGCCCAGTAGAGCCCGACAGAGCCCGACAGAGCCCGACAGAGCCCGACAGGGCCCGACAGAGCCCGACAGGGCCCGACAGGGCCCGACAGAGCCCGACAGAGCCCGACAGAGCCCAGTAGAGCCCGACAGAGCCCGACAGAGCCCGACAGAGCCCGACAGAGCCCAGTAGAGCCCGACAGAGCCCGACAGAGCCCGACAGAGCCCGACAGGGCCCGACAGAGCCCGACAGAGCCCAGTAGAGCCCGACAGAGCCCGACAGAGCCTGACAGAGCCCGACAGGGCCCGACAGGGCCCGACAGAGCCCGACAGAGACCGACAGGGCCCAGTAGAGCCCGACAGAGCCCGACAGAGCCCGACAGAGCCCGACAGGGCCCAGTAGAGCCCGACAGAGCCCGACAGAGCCCGACAGAGCCCGACAGGGCCCGACAGGGCCCGACAGAGCCCGACAGGGCCCGTCAGAGCCCGACAGGGCCCGACAGGGCCCAGTAGAGCCCGATAGAGCCCCACAGAGCCCGACAGAGCCCGACAGGGCCCGACAGAGCCCGACAGAGCCCGACAGGGCCCGACAGGGCCCGACAGGGCCCGATAGAGCCCGACAGGGCCCGACAGAGCCCGACAGAGCCCGACAGGGCACGACAGAGCCCGACAGAGCCCGACAGGGCCCGACAGAGCCCGACAGGGCCCGACAGAGCCCGACAGGGCCCAGTAGAGCCCGACAGGGCCCGACAGAGCCCGACAGAGCCCGACAGAGCCCGACAGGGCCCGACAGGGCCCGACAGAGCCCAGTAGAGCCCGACAGAGCCCGACAGAGCCCGACAGAACCCGACAGAGCCCGACAGAGCCCAGTAGAGCCCGATAGAGCCCGACAGAGCCCGACAGAGCCCGACAGGGCCCGACAGGGCCCGACAGGGCCCAGTAGAGCCCGACAGAGCCCGACAGAGCCCGACAGAACCCGACAGAGCCCGACAGAGCCCGACAGAGCCCAGTAGAGGCCGACAGAGCCCGTCAGGGCCCGACAGGGCCCGACAGGGCCCAGTAGAGCCCGACAGAGCCCGACAGAGCCCAGTAGAGCCCAGTAGAGTCCGACAGAGCCCGACAGAGCCCGACAGAGCCCGACAGAGCCCGACAGGGCCCCACAGGGCCCGACAGAGCCCGACAGGGCCTGACAGAGCCCGACAGAGCCCGACAGAGCCCGACAGGGCCCCACAGAGCCCGACAGAGCCCGACAGGGCCCAGTAGAGCCCGACAGAGCCCGACAGAGCCCGACAGAGCCCAGTAGAGCCCGACAGAGCCCGACAGAGCCCGACAGGGCCCGACAGGGCCCGACAGAGCCCGACAGAGCCCGACAGGGCCCAGTAGAGCCCGACAGAGCCCGACAGAGCCTGACAGAGCCCGACAGAGCCCAGTAGAGCCCGACAGAGCCCGACAGAGCCCGACAGGGCCCGACAGGGCCCGACAGGGCCCGACAGAGCCCGACAGGGCCCGACAGGGCCCGACAGAGCCCAGTAGAGCCCGACAGAGCCCGACAGAGCCCGACAGAGCCCGACAGAGCCCGACAGAGCCCGACAGGGCCCGACAGGGCCCAGTAGAGCCCGACAGAGCCCGACAGAGCCCGACAGAGCCCGACAGGGCCCGACAGGGCCCGACAGAGCCCGACAGAGCCCGACAGGGCCCGACAGGGCCCGACAGAGCCCGACAGGGCCCGACAGAGCCCGACAGGGCCCGACAGGGCACGACAGAGCCCGACAGAGCCCGACAGGTCCCGACAGAGCCTGACAGAGCCCGACAGAGCCCGACAGAACCCGACAGAGCCCGACAGAGCCCAGTAGAGCCCAGTAGAGCCCGACAGAGCCCGACAGAGCCCGACAGAGCCCGACAGGGCCCGACAGGCCCAGTAGAGCCCGACAGAGCCCGACAGAGCCCGACAGAGCCCGACAGGGCCCGACAGGGCCCAGTAGAGCCCGACAGAGCCCGACAGAGCCCGACAGAGCCCAGTAGAGCCCAGTAGAGCCCGACAGAGCCCGACACAGCCCGACAGAGCCCGACAGAGCCCGACAGAGCCCGACAGGGCCCGACAGGCCCAGTAGAGCCCGACAGAGCCCGACAGAGCCCGACAGGGCCCGACAGGGCCCAGTAGAGCCCGACAGAGCCCGACAGAGCCCGACAGAGCCCGACAGAGCCCAGTAGAGCCCAGTAGAGCCCGACAGAGCCCGACAGAGCCTGACAGGGCCCGACAGAGCCCGACAGAGCCCGACAGAGCCCGACAGGGCCCAGTAGAGCCCGACAGAGCCCGACAGAGCCCGACAGAGCCCGACAGGGCCCGACAGAGCCCGACAGAGCCCGACAGGGCCCGACAGGGCCCGACAGAGCCCGACAGAGCCCGACAGGGCCCAGTAGAGCCCAGTAGAACCCGACAGAGCCCAGTAGAGCCCGACAGAGCCCGACAGAGCCCGACAGAGCCCGACAGGGCCCGACAGAGCCCGACAGAGCCCGACAGAGCCCAGTAGAGCCCGACAGAGCCCGACAGAGCCCGACAGGGCCCGACAGAGCCCGACAGAGCCCGACAGAGCCCAGTAGAGCCCGACAGAGCCCGTCAGGGCCCGACAGGGCCCGACAGGGCCCATTAGAGCCCGACAGAGCCCGACAGAGCCCAGTAGAGCCCAGTAGAGCCCGACAGAGCCCGACAGAGCCCGACAGAGCCCGACAGGGCCCGACAGAGCCCGACAGAGCCCGACAGGGCCCGACATGGCCCGACAGGGCCCAGTAGAGCCCGACAGAGCCCGACAGATCCCGACAGAGCCCGACAGAGCCCGACAGGGCCCGACAGGGCCCGACAGAGCCCGACAGGGCCCGACAGGGCCCGACAGAGCCCAGTAGAGCCCGACAGAGCCCGACAGAGCCCGACAGAGCCCGACAGAACCCGACAGAGCCCGACAGAGCCCAGTAGAGCCCGACAGAGCCCGACAGAGCCCGACAGAGCCCGACAGGGCCCGACAGGGCCCGACAGGGCCCAGTAGAGCCCGACAGAGCCCGACAGAACCCGACAGAGCCCGACAGAGCCCGACAGAGCCCGACAGGGCCCGACAGGGCCCGACAGAGCCCGACAGGGCCCAGTAGAGCCCGACAGAGCCCGACAGAGCCCGACAGAACCCGACAGAGCCCGACAGAGACCAGTTGAGCCCGACAGAGCCCGACAGAGCCCGACAGAGCCCGACAGGGCCCGACAGGGCCCAGTAGAGCCCGACAGAGCCCGACAGAGCCCGACAGAGCCCAGTAGAGCCCGACAGAGCCCGACAGAGCCCGACAGAGCCCGACAGGGCCCGACAGAGCCTGACAGAGCCCGACAGGGCCCGACAGGGCCCGACAGAGCCCAGTAGAGCCCGACAGAGCCCGACAGAGCCCGACAGAGCCCGACAGAGCCCGACAGGGCCCAGTAGAGACCAGTAGAGCCCGACAGAGCCCAGCAGAGCCCGACAGAGCCCGACAGAGCCCGACAGGGCCCGACAGGGCCCGACAGAGCCCGACAGAGCCCGACAGGGCCCGACAGAGCCCGACAGAGCCCGACAGGGCCCAGTAGAGCCCGACAGAGCCCGACAGAGCCCGACAGAGCCCAGTGGAGCCCGACAGAGCCTGACAGAGCCCGACAGAGCCCGACAGGGCCCGACAGAGCCCGACAGAGCCCGACAGAACCCGACAGAGCCCGACAGGGCCCGACAGGGACCAGTAGAGCCCAGAAGAGCCCGACAGAGCCCAGTAGAGCCCGACAGAGCCCGACAGAGCCCGACAGAGCCCGACAGAGCCCGACAGGGCCCGACAGAGCCCGACAGGGCCCGACAGAGCCCGACAGAGCCCGACAGGGCACGACAGAGCCCGACAGAGCCCGACAGAGCCCGACAGGGCCCGACAGGGCCCAGTAGAGCCCGACAGAGCCCAGTAGAGCCCAGTAGAGCCCGACAGAGCCCGACAGAGACCGACAGAGCCCGACAGGGCCCGACAGGGCCCGACAGGGCCCAGTAGAGCCCGACAGAGCCCGACAGGGCCCGACAGAGCCCGACAGAGCCCGACAGGGCCCGACAGAGCCCGACAGAGCCCGACAGGGCCCAGTAGAGCCCGACAGAGCCCGACAGAGCCCGACAGGGCCCGACAGGGCCCGACAGGGCCCGACAGAGCCCGACAGGGCCCGACAGAGCCCGACAGAGCCCGACAGGGCCCCACAGAGCCCGACAGAGCCCGACAGGGCCCAGTAGAGCCCGACAGAGCCCGACAGAGCCCGACAGAGCCCAGTAGAGCCCGACAGAGCCCGACAGAGCCCGACAGAGCCCGACAGGGCCCAGTAGAGCCCGACAGAGCCCGACAGGGCCCGACAGAGCCCGACAGAGCCTGACAGCGCCCGACAGAGCCCGACAGAGCCCGACAGAGCCCGACAGGGCCCAGTAGAGCCCGACAGAGCCCGACAGAGCCCGACAGAGCCCGACAGGGCCCGACAGAGCCCGACAGAGCCCGACAGGGCCCGACAGAGCCCGACAAAGCCCGACAGAGCCCGACAGGGCCTGACAGAGCCCGACAGAGCCCGACAGAGCCCGACAGGGCCCAGTAGATCCCAGTAGAACCCGACAGAGCCCAGTAGAGCCCGACAGAGCCCGACAGAGCCCGACAGAGCCCGACAGGGCCCGACAGAGCCCGACAGAGCCCGACAGGGCCCGACAGGGCCCGACAGGGCCCGACAGGGCCCGACAGAGCCCGACAGAGCCTGACAGAGCCCGACAGGGCCCGACAGGGCCCGACAGAGCCCGACAGAGCCCGACAGGGCCCAGTAGAGCCCGACAGAGCCCGACAGAGCCCGACAGAGCCCGACAGGGCCCGACAGGGCCCAGTAGAGCCCGACAGAGCCCGACAGAGCCCGACAGAGCCCGACAGAGACCAGTAGAGCCCGACAGAGCCCGACAGAGCCCGAGAGGGCCCGACAGGGCCCGACAGAGCCCGACAGAGCCCGACAGGGCCCGACAGGGCCCGACAGAGCCCAGTAGAGCCTGACAGAGCCCGATAGAGCCCGACAGAGCCCGACAGGGCCCGACAGGGCCCGACAGGGCCCGACAGGGCACGACAGAGCCCGACAGAGCCCGACAGGGCCCGACAGGGCCCAGTAGAGCCCGACAGTGCCCGACAGAGCCCGACAGAGCCCGACAGAGCCCAGTAGAGCCCAGTAGAGCCCGACAGAGCCCGACACAGCCCGACAGAGCCCGACAGAGCCCGACAGGGCCCGACAGAGCCCGACAGAGCCCGACAGGGCCCGAGAGGGCCCAGTAGAGCCCGACAGAGCCCGACAGGGCCCGACAGAGCCCGACAGAGCCTGACAGGGCCCGACAGAGCCCGACAGGGCCCGACAGGGCCCGACAGGGCCCAGTAGAGCCCGACAGAGTCCGACAGAGCCCAGTAGAGCCCAGTAGAGCCCGACAGAGCCCGACAGAGCCCGACAGAGCCCGACAGGGCCCGACAGAGCCCGACAGAGCCCGACAGGGCCCGACAGGGCCCGACAGGGCCCAGTAGAGCCCGACAGAGCCCGACAGATCCCGACAGAGCCCGACAGAGCCCGACAGGGCCCGACAGAGCCCAGTAGAGCCCGACAGAGCCCGACAGACCCCGACAGAGCCCGACAGAACCCGACAGAGCCCGACAGAGCCCAGTAGAGCCCGACAGAGCCCGACAGAGCCCGACAGAGCCCGACAGGGCCCGACAGGGCCCGACAGGGCCCAGTAGAGCCCGACAGAGCCCGACAGAGCCCGACAGAACCCGACAGAGCCCGACAGAGCCCGACAGAGCCCGACAGGGCCCGACAGAGCCCGACAGGGCCCAGTAGAGCCCGACAGAGCCCGACAGAGCCCGACAGAACCCGACAGAGCCCGACAGAGACCAGTTGAGCCCGACAGAGCCCGACAGAGCCCGACAGAGCCCGACAGGGCCCGACAGGGCCCAGTAGAGCCCGACAGAGCCCGACAGAGCCCGACAGAGCCCGACAGGGCCCGACAGAGCCCGACAGAGCCCGACAGGGCCCGACAGGGCCCGACAGAGCCCGACAGAGCCCGACAGGGCCCAGTAGAGCCCAGTAGAACCCGACAGAGCCCAGTAGAGCCCGACAGAGCCCGACAGAGCCCGACAGAGCCCGACAGGGCCCGACAGAGCCCGACAGAGCCCGACAGAGCTCAGTAGAGCACGACAGAGCCCGACAGAGCCCGACAGGGCCCGACAGAGCCCGACAGAGCCCGACAGGGCCCGACAGAGCCTGACAGAGCCCGACAGAGCCCGACACGGCCCAGTAGAGACCAGTAGAGACCGACAGAGCCCAGTAGAGCTTGACAGAGCCCGACAGAGCCCGACAGAGCCCGACAGGGCCCGACAGAGCCCGACAGGGCCCGACAGGGCCCGACAGAGCCCGACAGAGCCCGACAGAGCCCAGTAGAGCCCGACAGAGCCCGACAGAGCCCGACAGAGCCCGACAGAGCCCAGTAGAGCCCGACAGAGCCCGACAGAGCCCGACAGAGCCCGACAGGGCCCTACAGAGCCCGACAGGGCCCAGTAGAGCCCGACAGAGCCCGACAGAGCCTGACAGAGCCCGACAGGGCCCGACAGGGCCCGACAGAGCCCGACAGAGACCGACAGGGCCCAGTAGAGCCCGACAGAGCCCGACAGAGCCCGACAGAGCCCGACAGAGCCCGACAGGGCCCAGTAGAGCCCGACAGAGCCCGACAGAGCCCGACAGAGCCCGACAGGGCCCGACAGGGCCCAACAGTGCCCGACAGGGCCCGTCAGAGCCCGACAGGGCCCGACAGGGCCCAGTAGAGCCCAATAGAGCCCCACAGAGCCCGACAGAGCCCGACAGCGCCCGACAGAGCCCGACAGAGCCCGACAGGGCCCGACAGGGCCCGACAGGGCCCGATAGAGCCCGACAGGGCCCGACAGAGCCCGACAGAGCCCGACAGGGCACGACAGAGCCCGACAGAGCCCGACAGGGCCCGACAGAGCCCGACAGAGCCCGACAGGGCCCGACAGGGCCCAGTAGAGCCCGACAGAGCCCAGTAGAGCCCAGTAGAGCCCGACAGAGCCCGACAGGGCCCGACAGGGCCCGACAGGGCCCAGTAGAGCCCGACAGAGCCCGACAGGGCCCGACAGAGCCCGACAGAGCCCGACAGGGCCCGACAGAGCCCGACAGAGCCCGACAGAGCCCGACAGGGCCCGACAGGGCCCGACAGAGCCCAGTAGAGCCCGACAGAGCCCGACAGAGCGCGACAGGGCCCGACAGGGCCCGACAGAGCCCGACAGAGCCCGACAGGGCCTGACAGAGCCCAGTAGAGCCCGACAGAGCCCGACAGAGCCCGACAGAGCCCGACAGGGCCCGACAGGGCCCGACAGGGCCCAGTAGAGCCCGACAGAGCCCGACAGAGCCCGACAGAGCCCGACAGGGCCCGACAGAGCCCGACAGAGCCCGACAGGGCCCGACAGGGCCCGACAGGGCACGACAGAGCCCGACAGAGCCCGACAGAGCCCGACAGGGCCCAGTAGAGCCCGACAGAGCCCGACAGAGCCCGACAGAGCCCGACAGAGCCCGACAGGGCGCGACAGGGCCCAGTAGAGCCCGACAGTGCCCGACAGAGCCCGACAGAGCCCGACAGAGCCCAGTAGAGCCCAGTAGAGCCCGACAGAGCCCGACACAGCCCGACAGAGCCCGACAGAGCCCGACAGGGCCCGACAGAGCCCGACAGAGCCCGACAGGGCGCGAGAGGGCCCAGTAGAGCCCGACAGAGCCCGACAGGGCCCGACAGAGCCCGACAGAGCCTGACAGGGCCCGACAGAGCCCGACAGGGCCCGACAGAGCCCGACAGGGCCCAGTAGAGCCCGACAGAGCCCGACAGAGCCCGACAGGGCCCGACAGAGCCCGACAGAGCCCGACAGGGCCCGACAGGGCCCGACAGGGCCCGACAGAGGCCGACAGAGGCCGACAGAGCCCGACAGGGCCGGACAGGGCCCGACAGAGCCCGACAGAGCCCGACAGAGCCCGACAGGGCCCAGTAGAGCCCAGTAGAACCCGACAGAGCCCAGTAGAGCCCGACAGAGCCCGACAGAGCCCGACAGAGCCCGACAGGGCCCGACAGAGCCCGACAGAGCCCGACAGAGCCCGACAGGGCCCAGTAGAGCCCGACAGAGCCCGACAGAGCCCGACAGGGCCCGACAGAGCCCGACAGAGCCCGACAGGGCCCGACAGGGCCCGACAGAGCCCGACAGAGCCCAACAGGGCCCGACAGATCCCGACAGAGCCCGACAGAGCCCGACAGGACCCGACAGGGCCCGACAGAGCCCGACAGGGCCCGACAGAGCCCGACAGAGCCCAGTAGAGCCCGACAGAGCCCGACAGAGCCCGACAGGGCCCGACAGAGCCCGACAGAGCCCGACAGGGCCCAGTAGAGCCCGACAGAGCCCGTCAGGGCCCGACAGGGCCCGACAGGGCCCAGTAGAGCCCGACAGAGCCCGACAGAGCCCAGTAGAGCCCAGTAGAGCCCGACAGAGCCCGACAGAGCCCGACAGAGCCCGACAGGGCCCGACAGAGCCCGACAGAGCCCGACAGGGCCCGACAGGGCCCAGTAGAGCCCGACAGAGCCCGACAGGGCGCGACAGAGCCCGACAGAGCCTGACAGGGCCCGACAGAGCCCGACAGAGCCCGACAGAGCCCGACAGGGCCCAGTAGAGCCCGACAGAGCCCGACAGAGCCCGACAGAGCCCGACAGGGCCCGACAGAGCCCGACAGAGCCCGACAGGGCCCAGTAGAGCCCAGTAGAACCCGACAGAGCCCAGTAGAGCCCGACAGAGCCCGACAGAGCCCGACAGAGCCCGACAGAGCCCGACAGGGCCCGACAGGGCCCGACAGAGCCCGACAGGGCCCAGTAGAGCCCGACAGAGCCCGACAGAGCCCAGTAGAGCCCGACAGAGCCCGACAGAGCCCGACAGGGCCCGACAGAGCCCGACAGAGCCCGACAGGGCCCGACAGAGCCCGACAGAGCCCGACAGAGCCCAGTAGAGCCCGACAGAGCCCGTCAGGGCCCAGTAGAGCCCAGTAGAGCCCGACAGAGCCCGACAGAGCCCGACAGAGCCCGACAGAGCCCGACAGGGCCCGACAGAGCCCGACAGAGCCCGACAGGGCCCGACAGGGCCTGACAGAGCCCGACAGGGCCCGACAGAGCCCGACAGAGCCCGACAGAGCCCGACAGGGCCCCACAGAGCCCGACAGAGCCCGACAGGGCCCAGTAGAGCCCGACAGAGCCCGACAGAGCCCGACAGAGCCCAGTAGAGCCCGACAGAGCCCGACAGAGCCCGACAGGGCCCGACAGGGCCCGACAGAGCCCGACAGAGCCCGGCAGGGCCCAGTAGAGCCCGACAGAGCCCGACAGAGCCCGACAGAGACCGACAGAGCCCGACAGGGCCCGACAGAGCCCGACAGAGCCCAGTAGAGCCCGACAGAGCCCGACAGAGCCCGACAGGGCCCGACAGAGCCCGACAGAGCCCGACAGAGCCCGACAGGGCCCGACAGAGCCCAACAGAGCCCGACAGAGCCCGACAGGGCCCGACAGGGCCCGACAGAGCCCAGTAGAGCCCGACAGAGCCCGACAGAGCCCGACAGAACCCGACAGAGCCCGACAGAGCCCAGTAGAGCCCGACAGAGCCCGACAGAGCCCGACAGAGCCCGACAGGGCCCGACAGGGCCCGACAGGGCCCAGTAGAGCCCGACAGAGCCCGACAGAGCCCGACAGAACCCGACAGAGCCCGACAGAGCCCGACAGAGCCCAGTAGAGCCCGACAGAGCCCGTCAGGGCCCGACAGGGCCCGACAGGGCCCAGTAGAGCCCGACAGAGCCCGACAGAGCCCAGTAGAGCCCAGTAGAGTCCGACAGAGCCCGACAGAGCCCGACAGAGCCCGACAGAGCCCGACAGGGCCCCACAGGGCCCGACAGAGCCCGACAGGGCCTGACAGAGCCCGACAGAGCCCGACAGAGCCCGACAGGGCCCCACAGAGCCCGACAGAGCCCGACAGGGCCCAGTAGAGCCCGACAGAGCCCGACAGAGCCCGACAGAGCCCAGTAGAGCCCGACAGAGCCCGATAGAGCCCGACAGGGCCCGACAGGGCCCGACAGAGCCCGACAGAGCCCGACAGGGCCCAGTAGAGCCCGACAGAGCCCGACAGAGCCTGACAGAGCCCGACAGAGCCCAGTAGAGCCCGACAGAGCCCGACAGAGCCCGACAGGGCCCGACAGGGCCCGACAGGGCCCGACAGAGCCCAGTAGAGCCCGACAGAGCCCGACAGAGCCCGACAGAGCCCGACAGAGCCCGACAGGGCCCGACAGGGCCCGACAGAGCCCGACAGGGCCCGACAGAGCCCGACAGGGCCCGACAGGGCACGACAGAGCCCGACAGAGCCCGACAGGTCCCGACAGAGCCTGACAGAGCCCGACAGAGCCCGACAGAACCCGACAGAGCCCGACAGAGCCCAGTAGAGCCCAGTAGAGCCCGACAGAGCCCGACAGAGCCCGACAGAGCCCGACAGGGCCCGACAGGCCCAGTAGAGCCCGACAGAGCCCGACAGAGCCCGACAGAGCCCGACAGGGCCCGACAGGGCCCAGTAGAGCCCGACAGAGCCCGACAGAGCCCGACAGAGCCCAGTAGAGCCCAGTAGAGCCCGACAGAGCCCGACACAGCCCGACAGAGCCCGACAGAGCCCGACAGAGCCCGACAGGGCCCGACAGGCCCAGTAGAGCCCGACAGAGCCCGACAGAGCCCGACAGGGCCCGACAGGGCCCAGTAGAGCCCGACAGAGCCCGACAGAGCCCGACAGAGCCCGACAGAGCCCAGTAGAGCCCAGTAGAGCCCGACAGAGCCCGACAGAGCCTGACAGGGCCCGACAGAGCCCGACAGAGCCCGACAGAGCCCGACAGGGCCCAGTAGAGCCCAGTAGAGCCCGACAGAGCCCGACAGAGCCCGACAGAGCCCGACAGGGCCCGACAGAGCCCGACAGAGCCCGACAGGGCCCGACATGGCCCGACAGGGCCCAGTAGAGCCCGACAGAGCCCGACAGATCCCGACAGAGCCCGACAGAGCCCGACAGGGCCCGACAGGGCCCGACAGAGCCCGACAGGGCCCGACAGGGCCCGACAGAGCCCAGTAGAGCCCGACAGAGCCCGACAGAGCCCGACAGAGCCCGACAGAACCCGACAGAGCCCGACAGAGCCCAGTAGAGCCCGACAGAGCCCGACAGAGCCCGACAGAGCCCGACAGGGCCCGACAGGGCCCGACAGGGCCCAGTAGAGCCCGACAGAGCCCGACAGAACCCGACAGAGCCCGACAGAGCCCGACAGAGCCCGACAGGGCCCGACAGGGCCCGACAGAGCCCGACAGGGCCCAGTAGAGCCCGACAGAGCCCGACAGAGCCCGACAGAACCCGACAGAGCCCGACAGAGACCAGTTGAGCCCGACAGAGCCCGACAGAGCCCGACAGAGCCCGACAGGGCCCGACAGGGCCCAGTAGAGCCCGACAGAGCCCGACAGAGCCCGACAGAGCCCAGTAGAGCCCGACAGAGCCCGACAGAGCCCGACAGAGCCCGACAGGGCCCGACAGAGCCTGACAGAGCCCGACAGGGCCCGACAGGGCCCGACAGAGCCCAGTAGAGCCCGACAGAGCCCGACAGAGCCCGACAGAGCCCGACAGAGCCCGACAGGGCCCAGTAGAGACCAGTAGAGCCCGACAGAGCCCAGCAGAGCCCGACAGAGCCCGACAGAGCCCGACAGGGCCCGACAGGGCCCGACAGAGCCCGACAGAGCCCGACAGGGCCCGACAGAGCCCGACAGAGCCCGACAGGGCCCAGTAGAGCCCGACAGAGCCCGACAGAGCCCGACAGAGCCCAGTAGAGCCCGACAGAGCCTGACAGAGCCCGACAGAGCCCGACAGGGCCCGACAGAGCCCGACAGAGCCCGACAGAACCCGACAGAGCCCGAAAGGGCCCGACAGGGACCAGTAGAGCCCAGAAGAGCCCGACAGAGCCCAGTAGAGCCCGACAGAGCCCGACAGAGCCCGACAGAGCCCGACAGAGCCCGACAGGGCCCGACAGAGCCCGACAGGGCCCGACAGAGCCCGACAGGGCCCGACAGAGCCCGACAGAGCCCGACAGGGCACGACAGAGCCCGACAGAGCCCGACAGAGCCCGACAGGGCCCGACAGGGCCCAGTAGAGCCCGACAGAGCCCAGTAGAGCCCAGTAGAGCCCGACAGAGCCCGACAGAGACCGACAGAGCCCGACAGGGCCCGACAGGGCCCGACAGGGCCCAGTAGAGCCCGACAGAGCCCGACAGGGCCCGACAGAGCCCGACAGAGCCCGACAGGGCCCGACAGAGCCCGACAGAGCCCGACAGGGCCCAGTAGAGCCCGACAGAGCCCGACAGAGCCCGACAGAGCCCGACAGGGCCCGACAGAGCCCGACAGAGCCCGACAGAGCCCGACAGGGCCCAGTAGAGCCCGACAGAGCCCGACAGAGCCCGACAGAGCCCGACAGGGCCCAGTAGAGCCCGACAGAGCCCGACAGGGCCCGACAGAGCCCGACAGGGCCCGACAGAGCCCGACAGAGCCCGACAGGGCCCCACAGAGCCCGACAGAGCCCGACAGGGCCCAGTAGAGCCCGACAGAGCCCGACAGAGCCCGACAGAGCCCAGTAGAGCCCGACAGAGCCCGACAGAGCCCGACAGAGCCCGACAGGGCCCAGGAGAGCCCGACAGAGCCCGACAGGGCCCGACAGAGCCCGACAGAGCCTGACAGCGCCCGACAGAGCCCGACAGAGCCCGACAGAGCCCGACAGGGCCCAGTAGAGCCCGACAGAGCCCGACAGAGCCCGACAGAGCCCGACAGGGCCCGACAGAGCCCGACAGAGCCCGACAGGGCCCGACAGAGCCCGACAAAGCCCGACAGAGCCCGACAGGGCCTGACAGAGCCCGACAGAGCCCGACAGAGCCCGACAGGGCCCAGTAGATCCCAGTAGAACCCGACAGAGCCCAGTAGAGCCCGACAGAGCCCGACAGAGCCCGACAGAGCCCGACAGGGCCCGACAGAGCCCGACAGAGCCCGACAGGGCCCGACAGACCCCGACAGGGCCCAGTAGAGCCCGACAGAGCCCGACAGAGCCCAGTAGAGCCCGACAGAGCCCGACAGAGCCCGACAGAGCCCAACAGGGCCCAACAGGGCCCGACAGAGCCCGACAGGGCCCGACAGAGCCCGACAGAGCCCGACAGAGCCTGACAGAGCCCGACAGGGCCCGACAGGGCCCGACAGAGCCCGACAGAGCCCGACAGGGCCCAGTAGAGCCCGACAGAGCCCGACAGAGCCCGACAGAGCCCGACAGGGCCCGACAGGGCCCAGTAGAGCCCGACAGAGCCCGACAGAGCCCGACAGAGCCCGACAGAGCCCAGTAGAGCCCGACAGAGCCCGACAGAGCCCGAGAGGGCCCGACAGGGCCCGACAGAGCCCGACAGAGCCCGACAGGGCCCGACAGGGCCCGACAGAGCCCAGTAGAGCCTGACAGAGCCCGATAGAGCCCGACAGAGCCCGACAGGGCCCGACAGGGCCCGACAGGGCCCGACAGGGCACGACAGAGCCCGACAGAGCCCGACAGGGCCCGACAGGGCCCAGTAGAGCCCGACAGTGCCCGACAGAGCCCGACAGAGCCCGACAGAGCCCAGTAGAGCCCAGTAGAGCACGACAGAGCCCGACACAGCCCGACAGAGCCCGACAGAGCCCGACAGGGCCCGACAGAGCCCGACAGAGCCCGACAGGGCCCGAGAGGGCCCAGTAGAGCCCGACAGAGCCCGACAGGGCCCGACAGAGCCCGACAGAGCCTGACAGGGCCCGACAGAGCCCGACAGGGCCCGACAGGGCCCAGTAGAGCCCGACAGAGCCCGACAGAGCCCAGTAGAGCCCAGTAGAGCCCGACAGAGCCCGACAGAGCCCGACAGAGCCCGACAGGGCCCGACAGAGCCCGACAGAGCCCGACAGGGCCCGACAGGGCCCGACAGGGCCCAGTAGAGCCCGACAGAGCCCGACAGATCCCGACAGAGCCCGACAGAGCCCGACAGGGCCCGACAGAGCCCAGTAGAGCCCGACAGAGCCCGACAGAGCCCGACAGAGCCCGACAGAACCCGACAGAGCCCGACAGAGCCCAGTAGAGCCCGACAGAGCCCGACAGAGCCCGACAGAGCCCGACAGGGCCCGACAGGGCCCGACAGGGCCCAGTAGAGCCCGACAGAGCCCGACAGAGCCCGACAGAACCCGACAGAGCCCGACAGAGCCCGACAGAGCCCGACAGGGCCCGACAGAGCCCGACAGGGCCCAGTAGAGCCCGACAGAGCCCGACAGAGCCCGACAGAACCCGACAGAGCCCGACAGAGACCAGTTGAGCCCGACAGAGCCCGACAGAGCCCGACAGAGCCCGACAGGGCCCGACAGGGCCCAGTAGAGCCCGACAGAGCCCGACAGAGCCCGACAGAGCCCGACAGAGCCCAGTAGAGCCCGACAGAGCCCGACAGAGCCCGACAGAGCCCGACAGGGCCCGACAGAGCCTGACAGAGCCCGACAGGGCCCGACAGGGCCCGACAGAGCCCAGTAGAGCCCGACAGAGCCCGACAGAGCCCGACAGGGCCCAGTAGAGACCAGTAGAGCCCGACAGAGCCCAGTAGAGCCCGACAGAGCCCGACAGAGCCCGACAGGGCCCGACAGGCCCCGACAGGGCCCGACAGGGCCCGACAGGGCCCGACAGAGCCCGGCAGAGCCCGACAGGGCCCAGTAGAGCCCGACAGAGCCCGACAGAGCCCGACAGAGCCCGACAGAGCCCAGTAGAGCCCGACAGAGCCCGACAGAGCCCGACAGGGCCCGACAGAGCCCGACAGAGCCCGACAGGGCCCAGTAGAGCCCGACAGAGCCCGACAGAGCCTGACAGAGCCCGACAGGGCCTGACAGGGCCCGACAGAGCCCGACAGAGCCCGACAGGGCCCAGTAGAGCCCGACAGAGCCCGACAGAGCCCGACAGGGCCCAGTAGAGCCCGACAGAGCCCGACAGAGCCCGACAGAGCCCGACAGAGCCCGACAGGGCCCGTTAGAGCCCGACAGGGCCCGACAGAGCCCGACAGAGCCCGACAGGGCACGACAGGGCCCGACAGAGCCCGACAGAGCCCGACAGGGTCCGACAGGGCCCAGTAGAACCCGACAGAGCCCAGTAGAGCCCAGTAGAGCCCGACAGAGCCCGACAGAGCCCGACAGAGCCCGACAGGGCCCGACAGGGCCCAGTAGAGCCCGACAGAGCCCGACAGAGCCCGACAGAGCCCGACAGGGCCCGACAGAGCCCGACAGAGCCCGACAGGGCCCAGTAGAGCCCTACAGAGCCCGACAGAGCCCGACAGAGCCCGACAGGGCCCGACAGGGCCCGACAGAGCCCGACAGAGCCCGACAGGGCCCGACAGGGCCCGACAGAGCCAGACAGGGCCCGACAGAGCCCGACAGAGCCCAACAGGGCCCCACAGAGCCCGACAGAGCCCGACAGGGCCCCACAGAGCCCGACAGAGCCCGACAGAGCCCGACAGAGCCCAGTAGAGCCCGACAGAGCCCGACAGAGTCCGACAGAGCCCGACAGGGCCCGACAGGGCCCGACAGAGCCCGACAGGGCCCAGTAGAGCCCGACAGAGCCCGACAGGGCCCGACAGAGCCCGACAGAGCCTGACAGGGCCCGACAGAGCCCGACAGAGCCCGACAGAGCCCGACAGGGCCCAGTAGAGCCCGACAGAGCCCGACAGAGCCCGACAGAGCCCGACAGGGCCCGACAGAGCCCGACAGAGCCCGACAGGGCCCGACAGGGCCCGACAGAGCCCGACAGAGCCCGACAGAAACCGACAGAGCCCGACAGAGCCCGACAGAGCCCGACAGGGCCCGACAGAGCCCGACAGGGCCCAGTAGAGCCCGACAGAGCCCGACAGAGCCCGACAGAGCCCGACAGGGCCCGACAGAGCCCGACAGAGCCCGACAGGGCCCGACAGGGCCCGACAGAGCCCGACAGAGCCCGACAGAGCCCGACAGAGCCCGACAGAGCCCGACAGAGCCCGACAGGGCCCGACAGAGCCCGACAGGGCCCAGTAGAGCCCGACAGAGCCCGACAGAGCCCAGTAGAGCCCGACAGAGCCCGACAGAGCCCGACAGGGCCCGACAGAGCCCGACAGGGCCCGACAGAGCCCGACAGAGCCCGACAGGGCCCGACAGAGCCCGACAGAGCCCGACAGAGCCCAGTAGAACCCGACAGAGCCCGACAGAGCCCGACAGAGCCCGACAGGGCCCGACAGGGCCCGACAGAGCCCGACAGGGCCCGACAGAGCCCGACAGGGCCCGACAGGGCCCGACAGAGCCCGACAGAGCCCGACAGAGCCTGACAGAGTCCGAAAGGGCCCGACAGGGCCCGACAGAGCCCGACAGAGCCCGACAGAGCCCGACAGAGACCGACAGAGCCCAGTAGATCCCGACAGAGCCCGACAGAGCCCGAGAGGGCCCGACAGGGCCCGACAGAGCCCGACAGAGCCCGACAGGGCCCGACAGGGCCCGACAGAGCCCAGTAGAGCCTGACAGAGCCCGACAGAACCCGACAGAGCATGACAGAGCCCAGTAGAGCCCGACAGAGCCCGACAGAGCCCGACAGAGCCCGACAGGGCCCGACAGGGCCCGACAGGGCCCAGTAGAGCCCGACAGAGCCCGACAGAGCCCGACAGAACCCGACAGAGCCCGACAGAGCCCGACAGAGCCCGACAGGGCCCGACAGAGCCCGACAGGGCCCAGTCGAGCCCGACAGAGCCCGACAGAGCCCGACAGAACCCGACAGAGCCCGACAGAGACCAGTTGAGCCCGACAGAGCCCGACAGAGCCCGACAGAGCCCGACAGGGCCCGACAGGGCCCAGTAGAGCCCGACAGAGCCCGACAGAGCCCGACAGAGCCCGACAGAGCCCAGTAGAGCCCGACAGAGCCCGACAGAGCCCGACAGAGCCCGACAGGGCCCGACAGAGCCTGACAGAGCCCGACAGGGCCCGACAGGGCCCGACAGAGCCCAGTAGAGCCCGACAGAGCCCGACAGAGCCCGACAGGGCCCAGTAGAGACCAGTAGAGCCCGACAGAGCCCAGTAGAGCCCGACAGAGCCCGACAGAGCCCGACAGGGCCCGACAGGCCCCGACAGGGCCCGACAGGGCCCGACAGGGCCCGACAGAGCCCGGCAGAGCCCGACAGGGCCCAGTAGAGCCCGACAGAGCCCGACAGAGCCCGACAGAGCCCGACAGAGCCCAGTAGAGCCCGACAGAGCCCGACAGAGCCCGACAGGGCCCGACAGAGCCCGACAGAGCCCGACAGGGCCCAGTAGAGCCCGACAGAGCCCGACAGAGCCTGACAGAGCCCGACAGGGCCCGACAGGGCCCGACAGAGCCCGACAGAGCCCGACAGGGCCCAGTAGAGCCCGACAGAGCCCGACAGAGCCCGACAGAGCCCGACAGGGCCCAGTAGAGCCCGACAGAGCCCGACAGAGCCCGACAGAGCCCGACAGGGCCCGTTAGAGCCCGACAGGGCCCGACAGAGCCCGACAGAGCCCGACAGGGCACGACAGGGCCCGACAGAGCCCGACAGAGCCCGACAGGGCCCGACAGGGCCCAGTAGAGCCCGACAGAGCCCAGTAGAGCCCAGTAGAGCCCGACAGAGCCCGACAGAGCCCGACAGAGCCCGACAGGGCCCGACAGGGCCCAGTAGAGCCCGACAGAGCCCGACAGAGCCCGACAGAGCCCGACAGAGCCCGACAGGGCCCAGTAGAGCCCTACAGAGCCCGACAGAGCCCGACAGAGCCCGACAGGGCCCGACAGGGCCCGACAGAGCCCGACAGAGCCCGACAGGGCCCGACAGGGCCCGACAGAGCCCGACAGGGCCCAACAGAGCCCGACAGAGCCCGACAGGGCCCCACAGAGCCCGACAGAGCCCAACAGGGCCCCACAGAGCCCGACAGAGCCCGACAGAGCCCGACAGAGCCCGACAGAGCCCAGTAGAGCCCGACAGAGCCCGACAGAGTCCGACAGAGCCCGACAGGGCCCGACAGGGCCCGACAGAGCCCGACAGGGCCCAGTAGAGCCCGACAGAGCCCGACAGGGCCCGACAGAGCCCGACAGAGCCTGACAGGGCCCGACAGAGCCCGACAGAGCCCGACAGAGCCCGACAGGGCCCAGTAGAGCCCGACAGAGCCCGACAGAGCCCGACAGAGCCCGACAGGGCCCGACAGAGCCCGACAGAGCCCGACAGGGCCCGACAGGGCCCGACAGAGCCCGACAGAGCCCGACAGAAACCGACAGAGCCCGACAGAGCCCGACAGGGCCCGACAGAGCCCGACAGAGCCCGACAGAGCCCGACAGGGCCCGACAGAGCCCGACAGAGCCCGACAGGGCCCGACAGAGCCCGACAGGGCCCAGTAGAGCCCGACAGAGCCCGACAGAGCCCAGTAGAGCCCGACAGAGCCCGACAGAGCCCGACAGGGCCCGACAGAGCCCGACAGAGCCCGACAGGGCCCGACAGAGCCCGACAGAGCCCGACAGAGCCCAGTAGAGCCCGACAGAGCCCGACAGAGCCCGACAGAGCCCGACAGGGCCCGACAGGGCCCGACAGAGCCCGACAGAGCCCGACAGGGCCCGACAGAGCCCGACAGGGCCCGACAGGGCCCGACAGAGCCCGACAGAGCCCGACAGAGCCTGACAGAGTCCGACAGGGCCCGACAGGGCCCGACAGAGCCCGACAGAGCCCGACAGGGCCCAGTAGAGCCCGACAGAGCCCGACAGAGCCCGACAGAGACCGACAGAGCCCAGTAGATCCCGACAGAGCCCGACAGAGCCCGAGAGGGCCCGACAGAACCCGACAGAGCCCGACAGAGCCCAGTAGAGCCCGACAGAGCCCGACAGAGCCCGACAGAGCCCGACAGGGCCCGACAGGGCCCGACAGGGCCCAGTAGAGCCCGACAGAGCCCGACAGAGCCCGACAGAACCCGACAGAGCCCGACAGAGCCCGACAGAGCCCGACAGGGCCCGACAGAGCCCGACAGGGCCCAGTAGAGCCCGACAGAGCCCGACAGAGCCCGACAGAACCCGACAGAGCCCGACAGAGACCAGTTGAGCCCGACAGAGCCCGACAGAGCCCGACAGAGCCCGACAGGGCCCGACAGGGCCCAGTAGAGCCCGACAGAGCCCGACAGAGCCCGACAGAGCCCGACAGAGCCCAGTAGAGCCCGACAGAGCCCGACAGAGCCCGACAGAGCCCGACAGGGCCCGACAGAGCCTGACAGAGCCCGACAGGGCCCGACAGGGCCCGACAGAGCCCAGTAGAGCCCGACAGAGCCCGACAGAGCCCGACAGGGCCCAGTAGAGACCAGTAGAGCCCGACAGAGCCCAGTAGAGCCCGACAGAGCCCGACAGAGCCCGACAGGGCCCGACAGGCCCCGACAGGGCCCGACAGGGCCCGACAGGGCCCGACAGAGCCCGGCAGAGCCCGACAGGGCCCAGTAGAGCCCGACAGAGCCCGACAGAGCCCGACAGAGCCCGACAGAGCCCAGTAGAGCCCGACAGAGCCCGACAGAGCCCGACAGGGCCCGACAGAGCCCGACAGAGCCCGACAGGGCCCAGTAGAGCCCGACAGAGCCCGACAGAGCCTGACAGAGCCCGACAGGGCCTGACAGGGCCCGACAGAGCCCGACAGAGCCCGACAGGGCCCAGTAGAGCCCGACAGAGCCCGACAGAGCCCGACAGGGCCCAGTAGAGCCCGACAGAGCCCGACAGAGCCCGACAGAGCCCGACAGAGCCCGACAGGGCCCGTTAGAGCCCGACAGGGCCCGACAGAGCCCGACAGAGCCCGACAGGGCACGACAGGGCCCGACAGAGCCCGACAGAGCCCGACAGGGTCCGACAGGGCCCAGTAGAACCCGACAGAGCCCAGTAGAGCCCAGTAGAGCCCGACAGAGCCCGACAGAGCCCGACAGAGCCCGACAGGGCCCGACAGGGCCCAGTAGAGCCCGACAGAGCCCGACAGAGCCCGACAGAGCCCGACAGGGCCCGACAGAGCCCGACAGAGCCCGACAGGGCCCAGTAGAGCCCTACAGAGCCCGACAGAGCCCGACAGAGCCCGACAGGGCCCGACAGGGCCCGACAGAGCCCGACAGAGCCCGACAGGGCCCGACAGGGCCCGACAGAGCCAGACAGGGCCCGACAGAGCCCGACAGAGCCCAACAGGGCCCCACAGAGCCCGACAGAGCCCGACAGGGCCCCACAGAGCCCGACAGAGCCCGACAGAGCCCGACAGAGCCCAGTAGAGCCCGACAGAGCCCGACAGAGTCCGACAGAGCCCGACAGGGCCCGACAGGGCCCGACAGAGCCCGACAGGGCCCAGTAGAGCCCGACAGAGCCCGACAGGGCCCGACAGAGCCCGACAGAGCCTGACAGGGCCCGACAGAGCCCGACAGAGCCCGACAGAGCCCGACAGGGCCCAGTAGAGCCCGACAGAGCCCGACAGAGCCCGACAGAGCCCGACAGGGCCCGACAGAGCCCGACAGAGCCCGACAGGGCCCGACAGGGCCCGACAGAGCCCGACAGAGCCCGACAGAAACCGACAGAGCCCGACAGAGCCCGACAGAGCCCGACAGGGCCCGACAGAGCCCGACAGGGCCCAGTAGAGCCCGACAGAGCCCGACAGAGCCCGACAGAGCCCGACAGGGCCCGACAGAGCCCGACAGAGCCCGACAGGGCCCGACAGGGCCCGACAGAGCCCGACAGAGCCCGACAGAGCCCGACAGAGCCCGACAGAGCCCGACAGAGCCCGACAGGGCCCGACAGAGCCCGACAGGGCCCAGTAGAGCCCGACAGAGCCCGACAGAGCCCAGTAGAGCCCGACAGAGCCCGACAGAGCCCGACAGGGCCCGACAGAGCCCGACAGGGCCCGACAGAGCCCGACAGAGCCCGACAGGGCCCGACAGAGCCCGACAGAGCCCGACAGAGCCCAGTAGAACCCGACAGAGCCCGACAGAGCCCGACAGAGCCCGACAGGGCCCGACAGGGCCCGACAGAGCCCGACAGGGCCCGACAGAGCCCGACAGGGCCCGACAGGGCCCGACAGAGCCCGACAGAGCCCGACAGAGCCTGACAGAGTCCGAAAGGGCCCGACAGGGCCCGACAGAGCCCGACAGAGCCCGACAGAGCCCGACAGAGACCGACAGAGCCCAGTAGATCCCGACAGAGCCCGACAGAGCCCGAGAGGGACCGACAGGGCCCGACAGAGCCCGACAGAGCCCGACAGGGCCCGACAGGGCCCGACAGAGCCCAGTAGAGCCTGACAGAGCCCGACAGAACCCGACAGAGCATGACAGAGCCCAGTAGAGCCCGACAGAGCCCGACAGAGCCCGACAGAGCCCGACAGGGCCCGACAGGGCCCGACAGGGCCCAGTAGAGCCCGACAGAGCCCGACAGAGCCCGACAGAACCCGACAGAGCCCGACAGAGCCCGACAGAGCCCGACAGGGCCCGACAGAGCCCGACAGGGCCCAGTCGAGCCCGACAGAGCCCGACAGAGCCCGACAGAACCCGACAGAGCCCGACAGAGACCAGTTGAGCCCGACAGAGCCCGACAGAGCCCGACAGAGCCCGACAGGGCCCGACAGGGCCCAGTAGAGCCCGACAGAGCCCGACAGAGCCCGACAGAGCCCGACAGAGCCCAGTAGAGCCCGACAGAGCCCGACAGAGCCCGACAGAGCCCGACAGGGCCCGACAGAGCCTGACAGAGCCCGACAGGGCCCGACAGGGCCCGACAGAGCCCAGTAGAGCCCGACAGAGCCCGACAGAGCCCGACAGGGCCCAGTAGAGACCAGTAGAGCCCGACAGAGCCCAGTAGAGCCCGACAGAGCCCGACAGAGCCCGACAGGGCCCGACAGGCCCCGACAGGGCCCGACAGGGCCCGACAGGGCCCGACAGAGCCCGGCAGAGCCCGACAGGGCCCAGTAGAGCCCGACAGAGCCCGACAGAGCCCGACAGAGCCCGACAGAGCCCAGTAGAGCCCGACAGAGCCCGACAGAGCCCGACAGGGCCCGACAGAGCCCGACAGAGCCCGACAGGGCCCAGTAGAGCCCGACAGAGCCCGACAGAGCCTGACAGAGCCCGACAGGGCCCGACAGGGCCCGACAGAGCCCGACAGAGCCCGACAGGGCCCAGTAGAGCCCGACAGAGCCCGACAGAGCCCGACAGAGCCCGACAGGGCCCAGTAGAGCCCGACAGAGCCCGACAGAGCCCGACAGAGCCCGACAGGGCCCGTTAGAGCCCGACAGGGCCCGACAGAGCCCGACAGAGCCCGACAGGGCACGACAGGGCCCGACAGAGCCCGACAGAGCCCGACAGGGCCCGACAGGGCCCAGTAGAGCCCGACAGAGCCCAGTAGAGCCCAGTAGAGCCCGACAGAGCCCGACAGAGCCCGACAGAGCCCGACAGGGCCCGACAGGGCCCAGTAGAGCCCGACAGAGCCCGACAGAGCCCGACAGAGCCCGACAGAGCCCGACAGGGCCCAGTAGAGCCCTACAGAGCCCGACAGAGCCCGACAGAGCCCGACAGGGCCCGACAGGGCCCGACAGAGCCCGACAGAGCCCGACAGGGCCCGACAGGGCCCGACAGAGCCCGACAGGGCCCAACAGAGCCCGACAGAGCCCGACAGGGCCCCACAGAGCCCGACAGAGCCCAACAGGGCCCCACAGAGCCCGACAGAGCCCGACAGAGCCCGACAGAGCCCGACAGAGCCCAGTAGAGCCCGACAGAGCCCGACAGAGTCCGACAGAGCCCGACAGGGCCCGACAGGGCCCGACAGAGCCCGACAGGGCCCAGTAGAGCCCGACAGAGCCCGACAGGGCCCGACAGAGCCCGACAGAGCCTGACAGGGCCCGACAGAGCCCGACAGAGCCCGACAGAGCCCGACAGGGCCCAGTAGAGCCCGACAGAGCCCGACAGAGCCCGACAGAGCCCGACAGGGCCCGACAGAGCCCGACAGAGCCCGACAGGGCCCGACAGGGCCCGACAGAGCCCGACAGAGCCCGACAGAAACCGACAGAGCCCGACAGAGCCCGACAGGGCCCGACAGAGCCCGACAGAGCCCGACAGAGCCCGACAGGGCCCGACAGAGCCCGACAGAGCCCGACAGGGCCCGACAGAGCCCGACAGGGCCCAGTAGAGCCCGACAGAGCCCGACAGAGCCCAGTAGAGCCCGACAGAGCCCGACAGAGCCCGACAGGGCCCGACAGAGCCCGACAGAGCCCGACAGGGCCCGACAGAGCCCGACAGAGCCCGACAGAGCCCAGTAGAGCCCGACAGAGCCCGACAGAGCCCGACAGAGCCCGACAGGGCCCGACAGGGCCCGACAGAGCCCGACAGAGCCCGACAGGGCCCGACAGAGCCCGACAGGGCCCGACAGGGCCCGACAGAGCCCGACAGAGCCCGACAGAGCCTGACAGAGTCCGACAGGGCCCGACAGGGCCCGACAGAGCCCGACAGAGCCCGACAGGGCCCAGTAGAGCCCGACAGAGCCCGACAGAGCCCGACAGAGACCGACAGAGCCCAGTAGATCCCGACAGAGCCCGACAGAGCCCGAGAGGGCCCGACAGGGCCCGACAGAGCCCGACAGAGCCCGACAGGGCCCGACAGGGCCCGACAGAGCCCAGTAGAGCCTGACAGAGCCCGACAGAGCCCGACAGAGCCCGACAGGGCCCGACAGGGCCCGACAGAGCCCGACAGGGCCCGACAGGGCCAGACAGAGCCCGACAGGGCCCGACAGAGCCCGACAGAGCCCGACAGAGCCCGACAGGGCCCGACAGGGCCCGACAGAGCCCGACAGGGCCCGACAGAGCTCGACAGGGCCCGACAGGGCACGACAGAGCCCGACAGAGCCCGACAGGGCCCGACAGAGCCCAGTAGAGCCCGACAGAGCCCGACAGAGCCCGACAGAGCCCGACAGAGCCCAGTAGAGCCCAGTAGAGCCCGACAGAGCCCGACAGAGCCCGACAGAGCCCGACAGGGCCCGACAGGCCCAGTAGAGCCCGACAGAGCCCGACAGAGCCCGACAGAGCCCGACAGGGCCCGACAGGGCCCAGTAGAGCCCGACAGAGCCCGACAGAGCCCGACAGAGCCCAGTAGAGCCCAGTAGAGCCCGACAGAGCCCGACACAGCCCGACAGAGCCCGACAGAGCCCGACAGAGCCCGACAGAGCCCGACAGGGCCCAGTAGAGCCCGACAGAGCCCGACAGGGCCCGACAGAGCCCGACAGAGCCTGACAGGGCCCGACAGAGCCCGACAGAGCCCGACAGGGCCCAGTAGAGCCCGACAGAGCCCGACAGAGCCCGACAGAGCCCGACAGGGCCCGACAGAGCCCGACAGAGCCCGACAGGGCCCGACAGAGCCCGACAGAGCCCGACAGAGCCCGACAGGGCCCAGTAGAGCCCAGTAGAACCCGACAGAGCCCAGTAGAGCCCGACAGAGCCCGACAGAGCCCGACAGAGCCCGACAGGGCCCGACAGAGCCCGACAGAGCCCGACAGGGCCCGACAGAGCCCGACAGAGCCCAGTAGAGCCCGACAGAGCCCGACAGAGCCCGACAGGGCCCGACAGAGCCCGACAGAGCCCGACAGGGCCCGACAGAGCCCGACAGGGCCCGACAGGGCCCGACAGAGCCCAGTAGAGCCCGACAGAGCCCGACAGAGCCCGACAGAGCCCGACAGGGCCCAGTAGAGACCAGTAGAGACCGACAGAGCCCAGTAGAGCCCGACAGAGCCCGACAGAGCCCGACAGGGCCCGACAGGCCCCGACAGGGCCCGACAGGGCCCGACAGGGCCCGACAGAGCCCGGCAGAGCCCGACAGGGCCCAGTAGAGCCCGACAGAGCCCGACAGAGCCCGACAGAGCCCGACAGATCCCAGTAGAGCCCGACAGAGCCCGACAGAGCCCGACAGGGCCCGACAGAGCCCGACAGAGCCCGACAGGGCCCAGTAGAGCCCGACAGAGCCCGACAGAGCCTGACAGAGCCCGACAGGGCCCGACAGGGCACGACAGAGCCCGACAGAGCCCGACAGGGCCCAGTAGAGCCCGACAGAGCCCGACAGAGCCCGACAGGGCCCAGTAGAGCCCGACAGAGCCCGACAGAGCCCGACAGAGCCCGACAGAGCCCGACAGGGCCCGTTAGAGCCCGACAGGGCCCGACAGAGCCCGACAGAGCCCGACAGGGCACGACAGGGCCCGACAGAGCCCGACAGAGCCCGACAGGGCCCGACAGGGCCCAGTAGAGCCCGACAGAGCCCAGTAGAGCCCAGTAGAGCCCGACAGAGCCCGACAGAGCCCGACAGAGCCCGACAGGGCCCGACAGGGCCCAGTAGAGCCCGACAGAGCCCGACAGAGCCCGACAGAGCCCGACAGGGCCCGACAGAGCCCGACAGAGCCCGACAGGGCCCAGTAGAGCCCTACAGAGCCCGACAGAGCCCGACAGAGCCCGACAGGGCCCGACAGGGCCCGACAGAGCCCGACAGAGCCCGACAGGGCCCGACAGGGCCCGACAGAGCCAGACAGGGCCCGACAGAGCCCGACAGAGCCCGACAGGGCCCCACAGAGCCCGACAGAGCCCGACAGGGCCCCACAGAGCCCGACAGAGCCCGACAGAGCCCGACAGAGCCCAGTAGAGCCCGACAGAGCCCGACAGAGTCCGACAGAGCCCGACAGGGCCCGACAGGGCCCGACAGAGCCCGACAGGGCCCAGTAGAGCCCGACAGAGCCCGACAGGGCCCGACAGAGCCCGACAGAGCCTGACAGGGCCCGACAGAGCCCGACAGAGCCCGACAGAGCCCGACAGGGCCCAGTAGAGCCCGACAGAGCCCGACAGAGCCCGACAGAGCCCGACAGGGCCCGACAGAGCCCGACAGAGCCCGACAGGGCCCGACAGGGCCCGACAGAGCCCGACAGAGCCCGACAGAAACCGACAGAGCCCGACAGAGCCCGACAGGGCCCGACAGAGCCCGACAGAGCCCGACAGAGCCCGACAGAGCCCGACAGGGCCCGACAGAGCCCGACAGGGCCCAGTAGAGCCCGACAGAGCCCGACAGAGCCCAGTAGAGCCCGACAGAGCCCGACAGAGCCCGACAGGGCCCGACAGAGCCCGACAGGGCCCGACAGAGCCCGACAGAGCCCGACAGGGCCCGACAGAGCCCGACAGAGCCCGACAGAGCCCAGTAGAGCCCGACAGAGCCCGACAGAGCCCGACAGAGCCCGACAGGGCCCGACAGGGCCCGACAGAGCCCGACAGGGCCCGACAGGGCCCGACAGAGCCCGACAGAGCCCGACAGAGCCTGACAGAGTCCGAAAGGGCCCGACAGGGCCCGACAGAGCCCGACAGAGCCCGACAGAGCCCGACAGAGACCGACAGAGCCCAGTAGATCCCGACAGAGCCCGACAGAGCCCGAGAGGGCCCGACAGGGCCCGACAGAGCCCGACAGAGCCCGACAGGGCCCGACAGGGCCCGACAGAGCCCAGTAGAGCCTGACAGAGCCCGACAGAACCCGACAGAGCATGACAGAGCCCAGTAGAGCCCGACAGAGCCCGACAGAGCCCGACAGAGCCCGACAGGGCCCGACAGGGCCCGACAGGGCCCAGTAGAGCCCGACAGAGCCCGACAGAGCCCGACAGAACCCGACAGAGCCCGACAGAGACCAGTTGAGCCCGACAGAGCCCGACAGAGCCCGACAGAGCCCGACAGGGCCCGACAGAGCCCGACAGGGCCCAGTAGAGCCCGACAGAGCCCGACAGAGCCCGACAGAACCCGACAGAGCCCGACAGAGACCAGTTGAGCCCGACAGAGCCCGACAGAGCCCGACAGAGCCCGACAGGGCCCGACAGGGCCCAGTAGAGCCCGACAGAGCCCGACAGAGCCCGACAGAGCCCGACAGAGCCCAGTAGAGCCCGACAGAGCCCGACAGAGCCCGACAGAGCCCGACAGGGCCCGACAGAGCCTGACAGAGCCCGACAGGGCCCGACAGGGCCCGACAGAGCCCAGTAGAGCCCGACAGAGCCCGACAGAGCCCGACAGGGCCCAGTAGAGACCAGTAGAGCCCGACAGAGCCCAGTAGAGCCCGACAGAGCCCGACAGAGCCCGACAGGGCCCGACAGGCCCCGACAGGGCCCGACAGGGCCCGACAGGGCCCGACAGAGCCCGGCAGAGCCCGACAGGGCCCAGTAGAGCCCGACAGAGCCCGACAGAGCCCGACAGAGCCCGACAGAGCCCAGTAGAGCCCGACAGAGCCCGACAGAGCCCGACAGGGCCCGACAGAGCCCGACAGAGCCCGACAGGGCCCAGTAGAGCCCGACAGAGCCCGACAGAGCCTGACAGAGCCCGACAGGGCCCGACAGGGCCCGACAGAGCCCGACAGAGCCCGACAGGGCCCAGTAGAGCCCGACAGAGCCCGACAGAGCCCGACAGAGCCCGACAGAGCCCGACAGGGCCCGTTAGAGCCCGACAGGGCCCGACAGAGCCCGACAGAGCCCGACAGGGCACGACAGGGCCCGACAGAGCCCGACAGAGCCCGACAGGGCCCGACAGGGCCCAGTAGAGCCCGACAGAGCCCAGTAGAGCCCGACAGGGCCCGACAGGGCCCAGTAGAGCCCGACAGAGCCCGACAGAGCCCGACAGAGCCCGACAGAGCCCGACAGGGCCCGACAGGGCCCAGTAGAGCCCGACAGAGCCCGACAGAGCCCGACAGAGCCCGACAGAGCCCGACAGGGCCCGACAGAGCCCGACAGAGCCCGACAGGGCCCAGTAGAGCCCTACAGAGCCCGACAGAGCCCGACAGAGCCCGACAGGGCCCGACAGGGCCCGACAGAGCCCGACAGAGCCCGACAGGGCCCGACAGAGCCCGACAGGGCCCAACAGAGCCCGACAGAGCCCGACAGGGCCCCACAGAGCCCGACAGAGCCCGACAGGGCCCCACAGAGCCCGACAGAGCCCGACAGAGCCCGACAGAGCCCGACAGAGCCCAGTAGAGCCCGACAGAGCCCGACAGAGTCCGACAGAGCCCGACAGGGCCCGACAGGGCCCGACAGAGCCCGACAGGGCCCAGTAGAGCCCAACAGAGCCCGACAGGGCCCGACAGAGCCCGACAGAGCCTGACAGGGCCCGACAGAGCCCGACAGAGCCCGACAGAGCCCGACAGGGCCCAGTAGAGCCCGACAGAGCCCGACAGAGCCCGACAGAGCCCGACAGGGCCCGACAGAGCCCGACAGAGCCCGACAGGGCCCGACAGGGCCCGACAGAGCCCGACAGAGCCCGACAGAAACCGACAGAGCCCGACAGAGCCCGACAGGGCCCGACAGAGCCCGACAGAGCCCGACAGAGCCCGACAGAGCCCGACAGGGCCCGACAGAGCCCGACAGAGCCCGACAGGGCCCGACAGAGCCCGACAGGGCCCAGTAGAGCCCGACAGAGCCCGACAGAGCCCAGTAGAGCCCGACAGAGCCCGACAGAGCCCGACAGGGCCCGACAGAGCCCGACAGAGCCCGACAGGGCCCGACAGAGCCCGACAGAGCCCGACAGAGCCCAGTAGAGCCCGACAGAGCCCGACAGAGCCCGACAGAGCCCGACAGGGCCCGACAGGGCCCGACAGAGCCCGACAGAGCCCGACAGGGCCCGACAGGGCCCGACAGAGCCCGACAGAGCCCGACAGAGCCTGACAGAGTCCGACAGGGCCCGACAGGGCCCGACAGAGCCCGACAGAGCCCGACAGGGCCCAGTAGAGCCCGACAGAGCCCGACAGAGCCCGACAGAGACCGACAGAGCCCAGTAGATCCCGACAGAGCCCGACAGAGCCCGAGAGGGCCCGACAGGGCCCGACAGAGCCCGACAGAGCCCGACAGGGCCCGACAGGGCCCGACAGAGCCCAGTAGAGCCTGACAGAGCCCGACAGAGCCCGACAGAGCCCGACAGGGCCCGACAGGGCCCGACAGAGCCCGACAGGGCCCGACAGGGCCCGACAGAGCCCGACAGAGCCCGACAGAGCCCGACAGGGCCCGACAGAGCCCGACAGGGCCCGACAGGGCCCGACAGAGCCCGACAGGGCCCGACAGAGCTCGACAGGGCCCGACAGGGCACGACAGAGCCCGACAGAGCCCGACAGGGCCCGACAGAGCCCAGTAGAGCCTGACAGAGCCCGACAGAGCCCGACAGAGCCCGACAGAGCCCAGTAGAGCCCAGTAGAGCCCGACAGAGCCCGACAGAGCCCGACAGAGCCCGACAGGGCCCGACAGGCCCAGTAGAGCCCGACAGAGCCCGACAGAGCCCGACAGAGCCCGACAGGGCCCGACAGGGCCCAGTAGAGCCCGACAGAGCCCGACAGAGCCCGACAGAGCCCAGTAGAGCCCAGTAGAGCCCGACAGAGCCCGACACAGCCCGACAGAGCCCGACAGAGCCCGACAGAGCCCGACAGAGCCCGACAGGGCCCAGTAGAGCCCGACAGAGCCCGACAGGGCCCGACAGAGCCCGACAGAGCCTGACAGGGCCCGACAGAGCCCGACAGAGCCCGACAGGGCCCAGTAGAGCCCGACAGAGCCCGACAGAGCCCGACAGAGCCCGACAGGGCCCGACAGAGCCCGACAGAGCCCGACAGGGCCCGACAGAGCCCGACAGAGCCCGACAGAGCCCGACAGGGCCCAGTAGAGCCCAGTAGAACCCGACATAGCCCAGTAGAGCCCGACAGAGCCCGACAGAGCCCGACAGAGCCCGACAGGGCCCGACAGAGCCCGACAGAGCCCGACAGGGCCCGGCAGAGCCGACAGAGCCCAGTAGAGCCCGACAGAGCCCGACAGAGCCCGACAGGGCCCGACAGAGCCCGACAGAGCCCGACAGGGCCCGACAGAGCCCGACAGGGCCCGACAGGGCCCGACAGAGCCCAGTAGAGCCCGACAGAGCCCGACAGAGCCCGACAGAGCCCGACAGGGCCCAGTAGAGACCAGTAGAGACCGACAGAGCCCAGTAGAGCCCGACAGAGCCCGACAGAGCCCGACAGAGCCCGACAGGGCCCGACAGGGCCCGACAGAGCCCGACAGAGCCCGACAGGGCCCGACAGAGCCCGACAGAGCCGACAGGGCCCAGTAGAGCCCGACAGAGCCCGACAGAGCCCGACAGAGCCCGACAGGGCCCGACAGAGCCCGACAGAGCCCAGTAGAGCCCGACAGAGCCCGACAGAGCCTGACAGAGCCCGACAGGGCCCGACAGAGCCCGACGGAGCCCCAGAAGCGACAGAGCCCGACAGAGCCCGACAGAGCCCGACAGGGCCCAGTAGAGCCCGACAGAGCCCGACAGAGCCCGACAGAGCCCGACAGGCCCGACAGGGCCCGACAGAGCCCGACAGGGCCCGACAGGGCCCAGTAGAGCCCGATAGAGCCCGACAGAGCCCGACAGAGCCCGACAGGGCCCGACAGAGCCCGACAGAGCCCGACAGGGCCCGACAGGGCCCGACAGGGCCCAGTAGAGCCCGACAGAGCCCGACAGGGCCCGACAGGGCCCGACAGAGCCCGACAGAGCCCGACAGGGCCCGACAGAGCCCGACAGAGCCCGACAGGGCCCGACAGGGCCCGACAGAGCCCAGTAGAGCCCGACAGAGCCCGACAGAGCCCGACAGGGCCCGACAGGGCCCGACAGGGCCCGACAGAGCCCGACAGGGCCCGACAGGGCCCGACAGAGCCCAGTAGAGCCCGACAGAGCCCGACAGAGCCCGACAGAGCCCGACAGGGCCCGACAGGGCCCGACAGGGCCCAGTAGAGCCCGACAGAGCCCGACAGAGCCCGACAGAGCCCGACAGGGCCCAGTAGAAGCCAGAGGGCCCGACAGAGCCCGACAGGGCCCGACAGGGCACGACAGAGCCCGACAGAGCCCGACAGAGCCCGACAGAGCCCAGTAGAGCCCGACAGAGCCCGACAGAGCCCGACAGGGCCCGACAGGGCCCAGTAGAGCCTGACAGAGCCCGACAGAGCCCGACAGAGCCTGACAGAGCCCGACAGGGCCCGACAGGGCCCAGTAGAGCCCGACAGTGCCCGACAGAGCCCGACAGAGCCCGACAGAGCCCAGTAGAGCCCAGTAGAGCCCGACAGAGCCCGACACAGCCCGACAGAGCCCGACAGAGCCCGACAGGGCCCGACAGAGCCCGACAGAGCCCGACAGCGCCCGAGAGGGCCCAGTAGAGCCCGACAGAGCCCGACAGGCCCGACAGAGCCCGACAGAGCCTGACAGGGCCCGACAGAGCCCGACAGGGCCCGACAGGGCCCGACAGGGCCCAGTAGAGCCCGACAGAGCCCGACAGAGCCCGACAGGGCCCGACAGAGCCCGACAGAGCCCGACAGGGCCCGACAGGGCCCGACAGAGCCCGACAGGGCCCGACAGGGCCCGACAGAGCCCGACAGAGCCCGACAGGGCCCAGTAGAGCCCAGTACAGCCCAGTAGAATCCGAGAGAGCCCAGTAGAGCCCGACAGAGCCCGACAGAGCCCGACAGAGCCCGACAGGGCCCGACAGAGCCCGACAGAGCCCGACAGAGCCCGACAGGGCCCAGTAGAGCCCGACAGAGCCCGACAGAGCCCGACAGAGCCCGACAGGGCCCGACAGAGCCCGACAGAGCCCGACAGGGCCCGACAGGGCCCGACAGAGCCCGACAGAGCCCGACAGAGCCCGACAGGACCCAGTAGAGCCCAGTAGAACCCGACAGAGCCCAGTAGAGCCCGACAGAGCCCGACAGAGCCCGACAGAGCCCGACAGGGCCCGACAGAGCCCGACAGAGCCCGACAGGGCCCGACAGAGCCCGACAGAGCCCGACAGAGCCCAGTAGAGCCCGACAGAGCCCGACAGAGTCCGACAGGGCCCGACAGAGCCCAGTAGAGCCCGACAGAGCCCGACAGAGCCCAGTAGAGCCCGACAGAGCCCGTCAGGGCCCGACAGGGCCCGACAGGGCCCAGTAGAGCCCGACAGAGCCCGACAGAGCCCGACAGAGCCCAGTAGAGCCCGACAGAGCCCGACAGAGTCCGACAGGGCCCGACAGAGCCCAGTAGAGCCCGACAGAGCCCGACAGAGCCCGACAGAGCCCGACAGGGCCCGACAGGGCCCGACAGAGCCCGACAGGGCCCGACAGGGCCCAGTAGAGCCCGATAGAGCCCGACAGAGCCCGACAGAGCCCGACAGGGCCCGACAGAGCCCGACAGAGCCCGACAGGGCCCGACAGGGCCCGACAGAGCCCCGACAGAGCCCGACAGGGCCCGACAGGGCCCGCCAGGGCCCGACAGAGCCCGACAGGGCCCGACAGAGCCCGACAGGGCCCGACAGAGCCCAGTAGAGCCCGACAGAGCCGACAGAGCCCGACAGAGCCCAGTAGAGCCCGACAGAGCCCCAGAGTCCGACAGGGCCCGACAGAGCCCAGTAGAGCCCGATAGAGCCCGACAGAGCCCGACAGAGCCCGACAGGGCCCGACAGAGCCCGACAGAGCCCGACAGGGCCCGACAGGGCCCGACAGAGCCCGACAGAGCCCGACAGGGCCCGACAGGGCCCGACAGGGCCCGACAGAGCCCGACAGGGCCCGACAGAGCCCGACAGAGCCCGACAGGGCACGACAGAGCCCGACAGAGCCCGACAGGGCCCGACAGGGCCCGACAGAGCCCGACAGAGCCCGACAGGGCCCGACAGGGCCCGACAGGGCCCGATAGAGCCCGACAGGCCCGACAGAGCCCGACAGAGCCCGACAGGGCCCGACAGAGCCCGACAGAGCCCGACAGAGCCCGACAGGGCCCGACAGGGCCCAGTAGAGCCCGACAGAGCCCAGTAGAGCCCAGTAGAGCCCGACAGAGCCCGACAGGGCCCGACAGGGCCCGACAGGGCCCAGTAGAGCCCGACAGAGCCCGACAGGGCCCGACAGGGCCCGACAGAGCCCGACAGAGCCCGACAGGGCCCGACAGAGCCCGACAGAGCCCGACAGGGCCCGACAGGGCCCGACAGAGCCCAGTAGAGCCCGACAGAGCCGACAGAGCCCGACAGGGCCCGACAGGGCCCGACAGGGCCCGACAGAGCCCGACAGGGCCCGACAGGGCCCGACAGAGCCCAGTAGAGCCCGACAGAGCCCGACAGAGCCCGACAGAGCCCGACAGGGCCCGACAGGGCCCGACAGGGCCCAGTAGAGCCCGACAGAGCCCGACAGAGCCCGACAGAGCCCGACAGGGCCCGACAGGGCCCGACAGAGCCCGACAGGGCCCGACAGGGCACGACAGAGCCCGACAGAGCCCGACAGAGCCCGACAGAGCCCAGTAGAGCCCGACAGAGCCCGACAGAGCCCGACAGGGCCCGACAGGGCCCAGTAGAGCCCGACAGAGCCCGACAGAGCCCCGACAGAGCCTGACAGAGCCCGACAGGGCCCGACAGGGCCCAGTAGAGCCCGACAGTGCCCGACAGAGCCCGACAGAGCCCGACAGAGCCCAGTAGAGCCCAGTAGAGCCCGACAGAGCCCGACACAGCCCGACAGAGCCCGACAGAGCCCGACAGGGCCCGACAGAGCCCGACAGAGCCCGACAGCGCCCGAGAGGGCCCAGTAGAGCCCGACAGAGCCCGACAGGGCCCGACAGAGCCCGACAGAGCCTGACAGGGCCCCGACAGAGCCCGACAGGGCCCGACAGGGCCCGACAGGCCCAGTAGAGCCCGACAGAGCCCGACAGAGCCCGACAGGGCCCGACAGAGCCCGACAGAGCCCGACAGGGCCCGACAGGGCCCGACAGAGCCCGACAGGGCCCGACAGGGCCCGACAGAGCCCGACAGAGCCCGACAGGGCCCAGTAGAGCCCAGTACAGCCCAGTAGAATCCGAGAGAGCCCAGTAGAGCCCGACAGAGCCCGACAGAGCCCGACAGAGCCCGACAGGGCCTGACAGAGCCCGACAGAGCCCGACAGAGCCCGACAGGGCCCAGTAGAGCCCGACAGAGCCCGACAGAGCCCGACAGAGCCCGACAGGGCCCGACAGAGCCGACAGAGCCCGACAGGGCCCGGACAGGGCCCGACAGAGCCCGACAGAGCCCGACAGAGCCCGACAGGACCCAGTAGAGCCCAGTAGAACCCGACAGAGCCCAGTAGAGCCCGACAGAGCCCGACAGAGCCCGACAGAGCCCGACAGGGCCCGACAGAGCCCGACAGAGCCCGACAGGGCCCGACAGAGCCCGACAGAGCCCGACAGAGCCCAGTAGAGCCCGACAGAGCCCGACAGAGTCCGACAGGGCCCGACAGAGCCCAGTAGAGCCCGACAGAGCCCGACAGAGCCCAGTAGAGCCCGACAGAGCCCGTCAGGGCCCGACAGGGCACGACAGGGCCCAGTAGAGCCCGACAGAGCCCGACAGAGCCCAGTAGAGCCCGACAGAGCCCGACAGAGCCCGACAGGGCCCGACAGAGCCCGACAGAGCCCGACAGGGCCCGACAGAGCCCGACAGAGCCCGACAGAGCCCAGTAGAGCCCGACAGAGCCCGACAGAGCCCGACAGGGCCCGACAGAGCCCGACAGGGCCCAGTAGAGCCCGACAGAGCCCGACAGAGCCCGACAGAGACCGACAGAGCCCAGTAGAGCCCGACAGAGCCCGACAGAGCCCGAGAGGGCCCGACAGGGCCCGACAGAGCCCGACAGAGCCCGACAGGGCCCGACAGAGCCCGACAGAGCCCAGTAGAGCCTGACAGAGACCGACAGAGCCCGACAGAGCCCGACAGGGCCCGACAGGGCCCGACAGGGCCGAGTAGAGCCCGACAGAGCCCGACAGAGCCCGACAGAGCCCGACAGGGCCCGACAGAGCCCGACAGGGCCCGACAGGGCCCGACAGAGCCCGACAGAGCCCGACAGGGCCCGACAGGGCCCGACAGAGCCCGACAGAGCCCGACAGGGCCCGACAGAGCCCGACAGAGCCCGACAGAGTCCGACAGAGCCCGACAGAGCCCGACAGAGCCCAGTAGAGCCCAGTAGAGCCCGACAGAGCCCGACAGAGCCCGACAGAGCCCGACAGGGCCCGACAGGCCCAGTAGAGCCCGACAGAGCCCGACAGAGCCCGACAGGGCCCGACAGGGCCCAGTAGAGCCCGACAGAGCCCGACAGAGCCCGACAGAGCCCGACAGAGCCCAGTAGAGCCCAGTAGAGCCCGACAGAGCCCGACACAGCCCGACAGGGCCCGACAGGGCCCAGTAGAGCCCGACAGAGCCCGACAGGGCCCGACAGAGCCCGACAGAGCCTGACAGGGCCCGACAGAGCCCGACAGAGCCCGACAGGGCCCAGTAGAGCCCGACAGAGCCCGACAGAGCCCGACAGAGCCCGACAGGGCCCGACAGGGCCCGACAGAGCCCGACAGGGCCCGACAGAGCCCGACAGAGCCCGACAGGGCCCGACAGAGCCCGACAGAGCCCGACAGAGCCCGACAGGGCCCAGTAGAGCCCAGTAGAACCCGACAGAGCCCAGTAGAGCCCGACAGAGCCCGACAGAGCCCGACAGGGCCCGACAGAGCCCGACAGAGGCCGACAGGGCCCGACAGAGCCCGACAGAGCCCAGTAGAGCCCGACAGAGCCCGACAGAGCCCGACAGGGCCCGACAGAGCCCGACAGAGCCCGACAGGGCCCGACAGAGCCCGACAGGGCCCGACAGGGCCCGACAGAGCCCAGTAGAGCACGACAGAGCCCGACAGAGCAAAACAGAGCCCGACAGGGCCCAGTAGAGACCAGTAGAGCCCGACAGAGCCCGACAGAGCCCGACAGAGCCCGACAGGGCCCAGTAGAGCCCGACAGAGCCCGACAGAGCCCGACAGAGCCCGACAGGGCCCGACAGGGCCCGACAGGGCCCAGTAGAGCCCGATAGAGCCCGACAGAGCCCGACAGAGCCCGACAGGGCCTGACAGGGCCCAGTAGAGCCCGATAGAGCCCGACAGAGCCCGACAGAGCCCGACAGGGCCCGACGGGGCCCGACAGGGCCCGACGGGGCCCGACAGAGCCCGACGGGGCCCGACAGGGCCCGACAGGGCCCGACAGGGCCCGACAGAGCCCGACAGAGCCCGACAGGGCCCGACAGGGCCCAGTAGAGCCCGACAGGGCACGACAGAGCCCGACAGAGCCCGACAGGGCCCGACAGAGCCCGACAGAGCCCAGTAGAGCCCAGTAGAGCCCGACAGAGCCCGACAGGGCCCGACAGGGCCCGACAGGGCCCAGTAGAGCCCGACAGAGCCCGACAGGGCCCGACAGAGCCCGACAGAGCCCGACAGGGCCCGACAGAGCCCGACAGAGCCCGACAGAGCCCGACAGGGCCCGACAGGGCACGACAGAGCCCGACAGGGCCCGACAGGGCCCGACAGAGCCCGACAGAGCCCGACAGGGCACGACAGAGCCCGACAGAGCCCAGTAGAGCCCGACAGAAACCAGTAGAGCCCGACAGAGCCCGACAGGGCCCGACAGAGCCCGACAGAGCCCGACAGGGCCCGACAGGGCCCGACAGAGCCCAGTAGAGCCCGACAGAGCCCGACAGAGCCCGACAGAGCCTGACAGGGCCCGACAGGGCCCGACAGGGCCCAGTAGAGCCCGACAGAGCCCGACAGAGCCCGACAGAGCCCGACAGGGCCCGACAGGGCCCAGTAGAGCCCGACAGAGCCCGACAGAGCCCGACAGAGCCCGACAGGGCCCGACAGAGCCCGACAGAGCCGGACAGGGCCCGACAGAGCCCGACAGGGCCCGACAGGGCCCGACAGGGCCCAGTAGAGCCCGACAGAGCCCGACAGAGCCCGACAGGGCCCGACAGAGCCCGACAGAGCCCGACAGGGCCCGACAGGGCCCAGAGCCCGACAGAGCCCGACAGAGCCCGACAGGGCCCAGTAGAGCCCAGTAGAATCCGACAGAGCCCAGTAGAGCCCGACAGAGCCCGACAGAGCCCGACAGAGCCTGACAGGGCCCGCCAGAGCCCGACAGAGCCCGACAGAGCCCGACAGGGCCCAGTAGAGCCCGACAGGGCCCGACAGAGCCCGACAGAGCCCGACAGGGCCCGACAGAGCCCGACAGAGCCCGACAGGGCCCGACAGGGCCCGACAGAGCCCGACAGAGCCCGACAGGGCCCGACAGGGCCCGACAGAGCCCGACAGAGCCCGACAGGGCCCGACAGAGCCCGACAGAGCCCGACATTGCCCGACAGAGCCCGACAGAGCCCGACAGGGCCCAGTAGAGCCCAGTAGAACCCGACAGAGCCCAGTAGAGCCCGACAGAGCCCGACAGAGCCCGACAGAGCCCGACAGGGCCCGACAGGGCCCGACAGAGCCCGACAGGGCCCGACAGAGCCCAACAGAGCCCGACAGAGCCCAGTAGAGCCCGACAGAGCCCGACAGAGTCCGACAGGGCCCGACAGAGCCCGACAGAGCCCAGTAGAGCCCGACAGAGCCCATCAGGGCCCGACAGGGCCCGACAGGGCCCAGTAGAGCCCGACAGAGCCCGACAGAGCCCGACAGAGCCCGACAGAGCCCAACAGGGCCCAGTAGAGCCCGACAGAGCCCGACAGAGTTCGACAGGGCCCGACAGGGCCCGACAGAGCCCGACAGAGCCCGACAGGACCCGACAGACCCCAATAGAGCCCGACAGAGCCCAGTAGAGCCCGACAGAGCCCGACAGAGCCCGACAGAGCCTGACAGGGCCCGACAGGGCCCGACAGGGCCCAGTAGAGCCCGACAGAGCCCGACAGAGCCCGACAGGGCCCGACAGGGCCCGACAGGGCCCGACAGAGCCCGACAGAGCCCAGTAGAGCCCGACAGAGCCCGACAGAGCCCGACAGAGCGACAGGGCCCAGTAGAGCCCGACAGAGCCCGACAGAGCCCGACAGAGCCCGACAGGGCCCGACAGAGCCCGACAGAGCCCGCAAGGGCCCGACAGGGCCCGACAGATCCCGACAGAGCCCGACAGGGCCCGACAGACCCCAATAGAGCCCGACAGAGCCCAGTAGAGCCCGAGAGAGCCCGACAGAGCCCGACAGAGCCCGACAGGGCCCGACAGGGCCCGACAGAGCCCGACAGGGCCCAGTTTAGCCCAGTAGAGCCCGACAGAGCCCGACAGAGCCCGACAGAGCCCGACAGAGCCCAGTAGAGCCCGACAGAGCCGACAGAGCCCGACAGGGCCCGACAGAGCCCGACAGAGACCAGTAGAGCCCGACAGAGCCCGACAGAGCCCGACAGGGCCCGACAGGGCCCGACAGGGCCCAGTAGAGCCCGACAGAGCCCGACAGGGCCCGACAGAGCCCGACAGAGCCCGACAGGGCCCAGTAGAGCCCAACAGAGCCCGACAGAGCCCGACAGAGCCCAGTAGAGCCCAACAGAGCCCGACAGAGCCCGAAAGAGCCCGACAGAGCCCGACAGGGCCCGACAGATCCTGACAGAGCACGACAGGGCCCGACAGAGCCCGACAGAGCCCAACAGAGCCCGACAGAGCCGAGTAGAGCCCGACAGAGCCCGACAGAGCCCAACAGGGCCCGACAGGGCCCGACAGGGCCCAACAGAGGCCGACAGGGCCCAACAGAGGCCGACAGGGCCCAAACAGAGGCCGACAGAGCCCGACAGACCCCGACAGAGCCCGACAGGGACCGACAGAGCCCGACAGAGCCCGACAGGGCCCGACAGAGCCCAGTAGAGCCCGACAGAGCCCGACAGAGCCCGACAGAGCCCGACAGGCCCGACAGGGCCCGACAGAGCCCGACAGAGCCCGACAGAGCCCGACAGGGCCCGATAGGGAACAGTAGAGCCCAGTAGAGCCCGACAGAGCCCGACAGAGCCCGACAGGGCCCGACAGAGCCCGACAGAACCCGACAGAGCCCGACAGAGCCCGACAGGGCCCGACAGGGCCCGACAGAGCCCGACAGAGCCCGACAGAACCTGACAGAGCCCGACAGAGACCAGAAGAGCCCGACAGAGCCCGACAGAGCCCGACAGAGCCCGACAGGGCCCGACAGGGCCCGACAGAGCCCGACAGGCCCGACAGAGCCCGACAGAGCCCGAGAGGGCCCGACAGAGCCCGACAGGGCCCAGTAGAGCCCGACAGAGCCCGACAGGGCCCGACAGGGCCCGACAGGGCCCAGTAGAGCCCGACAGAGCCCGACAGAGCCCGACAGGGCCCGACAGGGCCCGACAGGGCCCGACAGAGCCCGACAGGGCCCGACAGAGCCCGACAGAGCCCGACAGAGCCCGACAGGGCCCGACAGAGCCCGACAGGACCCGACAGGGAACAGTAGAGCCCGACAGAGCCCGACAGAGCCCGACAGAGCCCGACAAAGCTCGACAGGGCCCGACAGGGCCCAGTAGAGCCCGACAGGGCCCGACAGAGCCAGACAGAGCCCGACAGAGCCCGACAGGCCCCGACAGAGCCCGACAGAGCCCAGTAGAGCCCGACAGAGCCCGACAGAGCCCGACAGAGCCCGACAGGGCCCGACAGAGCCCGACAGGGCCCGACAGAGCCCGACAGAGCCCAGTAGAGCTCGACAGAGCCCGACAGAGCCCGACAGGGCCCGACAGGGCCCAGTAGAGCCCGACAGAGCCCGACAGAGCCCGACAGGGCCCGACAGGGCCCGACAGAGCCCGACAGAGCCCGACAGGGCCTAACAGACCCCAATAGAGCCCGACAGAGCCCAGTAGAGCCCGACAGAGCCCGACAGAGCCCGACAGAGCCCGACAGGGCCTGACAGGGCTCGACAGAGCCCAGTAGAGCCCAACAGAGCCCGACAGAGCCCGACAGAGCCCGACAGGGCCCGACAGGGCCCGACAGGGCCCAGTAGAGCCCGACAGGGCCCGACAGAGCCCGACAGAGCCCGACAGAGCCCGACAGGGCCCGACAGAGCCCGACAGAGCCCAGTAGAGCCCGACAGAGCCCGACAGAGCCCGACAGAGCCCGAGAGGGCCCGAAAGGGCCCGACAGGGCCCAGTAGAGCCCGACAGAGTCCGACAGAGCCCGACAGAGCCCGACAGAGCCCGACAGGGCCCGACAGAGCCCGACAGAGCCCGCAAGGGCCCGACAGGGCCCAACAGAGCCCGACAGGGCCCAGTAGAGCCCGACAGAGCCCGACAGAGCCCGACAGAGCCCGACAGAGCCTAGTAGAGCCCGACAGAGCCCGACAGAGCCCGACAGGGCCCGACAGGGCCCGACAGGGCCCAGTAGAGCCCGACAGAGCCCGACAGGGCCCGACAGGGCCCGACAGGGGCCCAGTAGAGCCCGACAGAGCCCGACAGAGCCCGACAGAGCCCGACAGGGCCCGACAGGGCCCAGTAGAGCCCGACAGAGCCCGACAGAGCCCGACAGACCCCGACAGAGCCCGACAGGGCCCAGTTTAGCCCAGTAGAGCCCGACAGAGCCCGACGGAGCCCGACAGAGCCCGACAAAGCCCAACAGAGCCCGACAGAGCCCGACAGGGCCCGACGGAGCCCGACAGAGCCCAGTAGAGCTCGACAGAGCCCGACAGAGCCCGACAGGGCCCGAAAGGGCCCGACAGAGCCCGACAAAGCCCGACAGGGCCCGACAGGGCCCGACAGGGCCCAGTAGAGCCCAACAGAGCCCGACAGGGCCCGACAGAGCCCGACAGAGCCCGACAGAGCCCGACAGGGCCCGACAGGGCCCGATAGAGCCCGACAGAGCCCGACAGAGCCCAGTAGAGCCCGACAGAGCCCGAGAGAGCCCGACAGGGCCCGACAGGGCCTGACAGAGCCCGACAGGGCCCGACAGAGCCCGACAGAGCCCGATAGAGCCCGACAGGGCCCGACAGGGCCCAGTAGAGCCCGACAGAGCCCGACAGAGCCCGACAGGGCCCGACATAGCCCGACAGAGCCCGAAAGAGCCCGACAGAGCCCGATAGGGCCCGACAGAACCCGACAGAGCCCGACAGGGCCCGACATAGCCCGACAGAGCCCGACAGAGCCCAGTAGAGCCCGACAGAGCCCGACAGAGGCCGACAGGGCCCGACAGGGCCCGACAGAGCCCGACAGAGCCCGACAGGGCCCGACAGAGCCGACAGGGCCCGACAGGGCCCGACAGAGCCCGACAGAGCCCGACAGAGCCCAGTAGAGCCCGACAGAGCCCGACAGAGCCCGACAGAGCCCGACAGGGCCCGTCAGAGCCCGACAGAGCCCGACAGAACCCGACAGAGCCCGACAGGGCCCGACAGGGCCCGACAGAGCCCGACAGAGCCCGACAGGGCCCAGTAGAGCCCGACAGAGCCCGACAGAGTCCGACAGAGCCCGACAGGGCCCGACAGGGCCCGACAGAGCCCGACAGGGCCCAGTAGAGCCCGACAGAGCCCGACAGGGCCCGACAGGGCCCGACAGAGCCCGACAGGGCCCAGTAGAGCCCGACAGAGCCCGACAGGGCCCGACAGAGCCCGACAGAGCCTGACAGGGCCCGACAGAGCCCGACAGAGCCCGACAGAGCCCGACAGGGCCCAGTAGAGCCCGACAGAGCCCGACAGAGCCCGACAGAGCCCGACAGGCCCGACAGAGCCCGACAGAGCCCGACAGGGCCCGACAGGGCCCGACAGAGCCCGACAGAGCCCGACAGAAACCGACAGAGCCCGACAGAGCCCGACAGGGCCCGACAGAGCCCGACAGAGCCCGACAGAGCCCGACAGAGCCCGACAGGGCCCGACAGAGCCCGACAGGGCCCAGTAGAGCCCGACAGAGCCCGACAGAGCCCAGTAGAGCCCGACAGAGCCCGACAGAGCCCGACAGGGCCCGACAGAGCCCGACAGGGCCCGACAGAGCCCGACAGAGCCCGACAGGGCCCGACAGAGCCCGACAGAGCCCGACAGAGCCCAGTAGAGCCCGACAGAGCCCGACAGAGCCCGACAGGGCCCGACAGGGCCCGACAGAGCCCGACAGGGCCCGACAGAGCCCGACAGGGCCCGACAGGGCCCGACAGAGCCCGACAGAGCCCGACAGAGCCTGACAGAGTCCGAAAGGGCCCGACAGGGCCCGACAGAGCCCGACAGAGCCCGACAGAGCCCGACAGAGACCGACAGAGCCCAGTAGATCCCGACAGAGCCCGACAGAGCCCGAGAGGCCCGACAGGGCCCGACAGAGCCCGACAGAGCCCGACAGGGCCCGACAGGGCCCGACAGAGCCCAGTAGAGCCTGACAGAGCCCGACAGAACCCGACAGAGCATGACAGAGCCCAGTAGAGCCCGACAGAGCCCGACAGAGCCCGACAGAGCCCGACAGGGCCCGACAGGGCCCGACAGGGCCCAGTAGAGCCCGACAGAGGCCCGACAGAGCCCGACAGAACCCGACAGAGCCCGACAGAGCCCGACAGAGCCCGACAGGGCCCGACAGAGCCCGACAGGGCCCAGTAGAGCCCGACAGAGCCCGACAGAGCCCGACAGAACCCGACAGAGCCCGACAGAGACCAGTTGAGCCCGACAGAGCCCGACAGAGCCCGACAGAGCCCGACAGGGCCCGACAGGGCCCAGTAGAGCCCGACAGAGCCCGACAGAGCCCGACAGAGCCCGACAGAGCCCAGTAGAGCCCGACAGAGCCCGACAGAGCCCGACAGAGCCCGACAGGGCCCGACAGAGCCTGACAGAGCCCGACAGGGCCCGACAGGGCCCGACAGAGCCCAGTAGAGCCCGACAGAGCCCGACAGAGCCCGACAGGGCCCAGTAGAGACCAGTAGAGCCCGACAGAGCCCAGTAGAGCCCGACAGAGCCCGACAGAGCCCGACAGGGCCCGACAGGCCCCGACAGGGCCCGACAGGGCCCGACAGGGCCCGACAGAGCCCGGCAGAGCCCGACAGGGCCCAGTAGAGCCCGACAGAGCCCGACAGAGCCCGACAGAGCCCGACAGAGCCCAGTAGAGCCCGACAGAGCCCGACAGAGCCCGACAGGGCCCGACAGAGCCCGACAGAGCCCGACAGGGCCCAGTAGAGCCCGACAGAGCCCGACAGAGCCTGACAGAGCCCGACAGGGCCCGACAGGGCCCGACAGAGCCCGACAGAGCCCGACAGGGCCCAGTAGAGCCCGACAGAGCCCGACAGAGCCCGACAGAGCCCGACAGAGCCCGACAGGGCCCAGTAGAGCCCGACAGAGCCCGACAGAGCCCGACAGAGCCCGACAGGGCCCGTTAGAGCCCGACAGGGCCCGACAGAGCCCGACAGAGCCCGACAGGGCACGACAGGGCCCGACAGAGCCCGACAGAGCCCGACAGGGCCCGACAGGGCCCAGTAGAGCCCGACAGAGCCCAGTAGAGCCCAGTAGAGCCCGACAGAGCCCGACAGAGCCCGACAGAGCCCGACAGGGCCCGACAGGGCCCAGTAGAGCCCGACAGAGCCCGACAGAGCCGACAGGGCCCGACAGAGCCCGACAGAGCCCAGTAGAGCCTGACAGAGACCGACAGAGCCCGACAGAGCCCGACAGGGCCCGACAGGGCCCGACAGGGCCGAGTAGAGCCCGACAGAGCCCGACAGAGCCCGACAGAGCCGACAGGGCCCGACAGAGCCCGACAGGGCCCGACAGGGCCCGACAGAGCCGACAGAGCCCGACAGGGCCCGACAGGGCCCGACAGAGCCCGACAGAGCCCGACAGGGCCCGACAGAGCCCGACAGAGCCCGACAGAGTCCGACAGAGCCCGACAGAGCCCGACAGAGCCCAGTAGAGCCCAGTAGAGCCCGACAGAGCCCGACAGAGCCCGACAGAGCCCGACAGGGCCCGACAGGCCCAGTAGAGCCCGACAGAGCCCGACAGAGCCCGACAGGGCCCGACAGGGCCCAGTAGAGCCCGACAGAGCCCGACAGAGCCCGACAGAGCCCGACAGAGCCCAGTAGAGCCCAGTAGAGCCCGACAGAGCCCGACACAGCCCGACAGGGCCCGACAGGGCCCAGTAGAGCCCGACAGAGCCCGACAGGGCCCGACAGAGCCCGACAGAGCCTGACAGGGCCCGACAGAGCCCGACAGAGCCCGACAGGGCCCAGTAGAGCCCGACAGAGCCCGACAGAGCCCGACAGAGCCCGACAGGGCCCGACAGGGCCCGACAGAGCCCGACAGGGCCCGACAGAGCCCGACAGAGCCCGACAGGCCCGACAGAGCCCGACAGAGCCCGACAGAGCCCGACAGGGCCCAGTAGAGCCCAGTAGAACCCGACAGAGCCCAGTAGAGCCCGACAGAGCCCGACAGAGCCCGACAGGGCCCGACAGAGCCCGACAGAGGCCGACAGGGCCCGACAGAGCCCGACAGAGCCCAGTAGAGCCCGACAGAGCCCGACAGAGCCCGACAGGGCCCGACAGAGCCCGACAGAGCCCGACAGGGCCCGACAGAGCCCGACAGGGCCCGACAGGGCCCGACAGAGCCCAGTAGAGCACGACAGAGCCCGACAGAGCAAAACAGAGCCCGACAGGGCCCAGTAGAGACCAGTAGAGCCCGACAGAGCCCGACAGAGCCCGACAGAGCCCGACAGGGCCCAGTAGAGCCCGACAGAGCCCGACAGAGCCCGACAGAGCCCGACAGGGCCCGACAGGGCCCGACAGGGCCCAGTAGAGCCCGATAGAGCCCGACAGAGCCCGACAGAGCCCGACAGGGCCTGACAGGGCCCAGTAGAGCCCGATAGAGCCCGACAGAGCCCGACAGAGCCCGACAGGGCCCGACGGGGCCCGACAGGGCCCGACGGGGCCCGACAGAGCCCGACGGGGCCCGACAGGGCCCGACAGGGCCCGACAGGGCCCGACAGAGCCCGACAGAGCCCGACAGGGCCCGACAGGGCCCAGTAGAGCCCGACAGGGCACGACAGAGCCCGACAGAGCCCGACAGGGCCCGACAGAGCCGACAGAGCCCAGTAGAGCCCAGTAGAGCCCGACAGAGCCCGACAGGGCCCGACAGGGCCCGACAGGGCCCAGTAGAGCCCGACAGAGCCCGACAGGGCCCGACAGAGCCCGACAGAGCCCGACAGGGCCCGACAGAGCCGACAGAGCCCGACAGAGCCCGACAGGGCCCGACAGGGCACGACAGAGCCCGACAGGGCCCGACAGGGCCCGACAGAGCCCGACAGAGCCCGACAGGGCACGACAGAGCCCGACAGAGCCCAGTAGAGCCCGACAGAAACCAGTAGAGCCCGACAGAGCCCGACAGGGCCCGACAGAGCCGACAGAGCCCGACAGGGCCCGACAGGGCCCGACAGAGCCCAGTAGAGCCCGACAGAGCCCGACAGAGCCCGACAGAGCCTGACAGGGCCCGACAGGGCCCGACAGGGCCCAGTAGAGCCCGACAGAGCCCGACAGAGCCCGACAGAGCCCGACAGGGCCCGACAGGGCCCAGTAGAGCCGACAGAGCCCGACAGAGCCCGACAGAGCCCGACAGGGCCCGACAGAGCCCGACAGAGCCGGACAGGGCCCGACAGAGCCCGACAGGGCCCGACAGGGCCCGACAGAGCCCAGTAGAGCCCGACAGAGCCCGACAGAGCCCGACAGGGCCCGACAGAGCCCGACAGAGCCCGACAGGGCCCGACAGGGCCCGACAGAGCCCGACAGAGCCCGACAGAGCCCGACAGGGCCCAGTAGAGCCCAGTAGAATCCGACAGAGCCCAGTAGAGCCCGACAGAGCCCGACAGAGCCCGACAGAGCCTGACAGGGGCCCGACAGAGCCCGACAGAGCCCGACAGAGCCCGACAGGGCCCAGTAGAGCCCGACAGGCCCGACAGAGCCCGACAGAGCCCGACAGGGCCCGACAGAGCCCGACAGAGCCCGACAGGGCCCGACAGGGCCCGACAGAGCCCGACAGAGCCCGACAGGGCCCGACAGGGCCCGACAGAGCCCGACAGAGCCCGACAGGGCCCGACAGAGCCGACAGAGCCCGACATTGCCCGACAGAGCCCGACAGAGCCCGACAGGGCCCAGTAGAGCCCAGTAGAACCCGACAGAGCCCAGTAGAGCCCGACAGAGCCCGACAGAGCCCGACAGAGCCCGACAGGGGCCTGACAGGGCCCGACAGAGCCCGACAGGGCCCGACAGAGCCCAACAGAGCCCGACAGAGCCCAGTAGAGCCCGACAGAGCCCGACAGAGTCCGACAGGGCCCGACAGAGCCCGACAGAGCCCAGTAGAGCCCGACAGAGCCCATCAGGGCCCGACAGGGCCCGACAGGGCCCAGTAGAGCCCGACAGAGCCCGACAGAGCCCGACAGAGCCCGACAGAGCCCAACAGGGCCCAGTAGAGCCCGACAGAGCCCGACAGAGTTCGACAGGGCCCGACAGGGCCCGACAGAGCCCGACAGAGCCCGACAGGACCCGACAGACCCCAATAGAGCCCGACAGAGCCCAGTAGAGCCCGACAGAGCCCGACAGAGCCCGACAGAGCCTGACAGGGCCCGACAGGGCCCGACAGGGCCCAGTAGAGCCCGACAGAGCCCGACAGAGCCCGACAGGGCCCGACAGGGCCCGACAGGGCCCGACAGAGCCCGACAGAGCCCAGTAGAGCCCGACAGAGCCCGACAGAGCCCGACAGAGCGACAGGGCCCAGTAGAGCCCGACAGAGCCCGACAGAGCCCGACAGAGCCCGACAGGGCCCGACAGAGCCCGACAGAGCCCGCAAGGGCCCGACAGGGCCCGACAGATCCCGACAGAGCCCGACAGGGCCCGACAGACCCCAATAGAGCCCGACAGAGCCCAGTAGAGCCCGAGAGAGCCCGACAGAGCCCGACAGAGCCCGACAGGGCCCGACAGGGCCCGACAGAGCCCGACAGGGCCCAGTTTAGCCCAGTAGAGCCCGACAGAGCCCGACAGAGCCCGACAGAGCCCGACAGAGCCCAGTAGAGCCCGACAGAGCCCGACAGAGCCCGACAGGGCCCGACAGAGCCCGACAGAGACCAGTAGAGCCCGACAGAGCCCGACAGAGCCCGACAGGGCCCGACAGGGCCCGACAGGGCCCAGTAGAGCCCGACAGAGCCCGACAGGGCCCGACAGAGCCCGACAGAGCCCGACAGGGCCCAGTAGAGCCCAACAGAGCCCGACAGAGCCCGACAGAGCCCAGTAGAGCCCAACAGAGCCCGACAGAGCCCGAAAGAGCCCGACAGAGCCCGACAGGGCCCGACAGATCCTGACAGAGCACGACAGGGCCCGACAGAGCCCGACAGAGCCCAACAGAGCCCGATCAGAGCCAGAGCCCGACAGAGCCCGACAGAGCCCAACAGGGCCCGACAGGGCCCGACAGGGCCAACAGAGGCCGACAGGGCCCAACAGAGGCCGACAGGGCCCAACAGAGGCCGACAGAGCCCGACAGACCCCGACAGAGCCCGACAGGGACCGACAGAGCCCGACAGAGCCCGACAGGGCCGACAGAGCCCAGTAGAGCCCGACAGAGCCCGACAGAGCCCGACAGAGCCCGACAGGGCCCGACAGGGCCCGACAGAGCCCGACAGAGCCCGACAGAGCCCGACAGGGGCCGATAGGGAACAGTAGAGCCCAGTAGAGCCCGACAGAGCCCGACAGAGCCCGACAGGGCCGACAGAGCCAGACAGAACCCGACAGAGCCCGACAGAGCCCGACAGGGCCCGACAGGGCCCGACAGAGCCCGACAGAGCCCGACAGAACCTGACAGAGCCCGACAGAGACCAGAAGAGCCCGACAGAGCCCGACAGAGCCCGACAGAGCCCGACAGGGCCCGACAGGGCCCGACAGAGCCCGACAGGGCCCGACAGAGCCCGACAGAGCCCGAGAGGGCCCGACAGAGCCCGACAGGGCCCAGTAGAGCCCGACAGAGCCCGACAGGGCCCGACAGGGCCCGACAGGGCCCAGTAGAGCCCGACAGAGCCCGACAGAGCCCGACAGGGCCCGACAGGGCCCGACAGGGCCCGACAGAGCCCGACAGGGCCCGACAGAGCCCGACAGAGCCCGACAGAGCCCGACAGGGCCCGACAGAGCCCGACAGGACCCGACAGGGAACAGTAGAGCCCGACAGAGCCCGACAGAGCCCGACAGAGCCCGACAAAGCTCGACAGGGCCCGACAGGGCCCAGTAGAGCCCCGACAGGGCCCGACAGAGCCAGACAGAGCCCGACAGAGCCCGACAGGCCCCGACAGAGCCCGACAGAGCCCAGTAGAGCCCGACAGAGCCCGACAGAGCCCGACAGAGCCCGACAGGGCCCGACAGAGCCCGACAGGGCCCGACAGAGCCCGACAGAGCCCAGTAGAGCTCGACAGAGCCCGACAGAGCCCGACAGGGCCCGACAGGGCCCAGTAGAGCCCGACAGAGCCCGACAGAGCCCGACAGGGCCCGACAGGGCCCGACAGAGCCCGACAGAGCCCGACAGGGCCTAACAGACCCCAATAGAGCCCGACAGAGCCCAGTAGAGCCCGACAGAGCCCGACAGAGCCCGACAGAGCCCGACAGGGCCTGACAGGGCTCGACAGAGCCCAGTAGAGCCCAACAGAGCCCGACAGAGCCCGACAGAGCCCGACAGGGCCCGACAGGGCCCGACAGGGCCCAGTAGAGCCCGACAGGGCCGACAGAGCCCGACAGAGCCCGACAGAGCCCGACAGGGCCCGACAGAGCCCGACAGAGCCCAGTAGAGCCCGACAGAGCCCGACAGAGCCCGACAGAGCCCGAGAGGGCCCGAAGGGCCCGACAGGGCCCAGTAGAGCCCGACAGAGTCCGACAGAGCCCGACAGAGCCCGACAGAGCCCGACAGGGCCCGACAGAGCCCGACAGAGCCCGCAAGGGCCCGACAGGGCCCAACAGAGCCCGACAGGGCCCAGTAGAGCCCGACAGAGCCCGACAGAGCCCGACAGAGGCCCGACAGGGCCCAGTAGAGACCAGTAGAGACCGACAGAGCCCGACAGGGCCCGACAGGGCCCGACAGGGCCCAGTAGAGCCCGACAGAGCCCGACAGGGCCCGACAGGGCCCGACAGGGCCCAGTAGAGCCCGACAGAGCCCGACAGAGCCCGACAGAGCCCGACAGGGCCCGACAGGGCCCAGTAGAGCCCGACAGAGCCCGACAGAGCCCGACAGACCCCGACAGAGCCCGACAGGGCCCAGTTTAGCCCAGTAGAGCCCGACAGAGCCCGACGGAGCCCGACAGAGCCCGACAGAGCCCAACAGAGCCCGACAGAGCCCGACAGGGCCCGACGGAGCCCGACAGAGCCCAGTAGAGCTCGACAGAGCCCGACAGAGCCCGACAGGGCCCGAAAGGGCCCGACAGAGCCCGACAAAGCCCGACAGGGCCCGACAGGGCCCGACAGGGCCCAGTAGAGCCCAACAGAGCCCGACAGGGCCCGACAGAGCCCGACAGAGCCCGACAGAGCCCGACAGGGCCCGACAGGGCCCGATAGAGCCCGACAGAGCCCGACAGAGCCCAGTAGAGCCCGACAGAGCCCGAGAGAGCCCGACAGGGCCCGACAGGGCCTGACAGAGCCCGACAGGGCCCGACAGAGCCCGACAGAGCCCGATAGAGCCCGACAGGGCCCGACAGGGCCCAGTAGAGCCCGACAGAGCCCGACAGAGCCCGACAGGGCCCGACATAGCCCGACAGAGCCCGAAAGAGCCCGACAGAGCCCGATAGGGCCCGACAGAACCCGACAGAGCCCGACAGGGCCCGACATAGCCCGACAGAGCCCGACAGAGCCCAGTAGAGCCCGACAGAGCCCGACAGAGGCCGACAGGGCCCGACAGGGCCCGACAGAGCCCGACAGAGCCCGACAGGGCCCGACAGAGCCCGACAGGGCCCGACAGGGCCCGACAGAGCCCGACAGAGCCCGACAGAGCCCAGTAGAGCCCGACAGAGCCCGACAGAGCCCGACAGAGCCCGACAGGGCCCGTCAGAGCCCGACAGAGCCCGACAGAACCCGACAGAGCCCGACAGGGCCCGACAGGGCCCGACAGAGCCCGACAGAGCCCGACAGGGCCCAGTAGAGCCCGACAGAGCCCGACAGAGTCCGACAGAGCCCGACAGGGCCCGACAGGCCCGACAGAGCCCGACAGGGCCCAGTAGAGCCCGACAGAGCCCGACAGGCCCGACAGGCCCGACAGGGCCCGACAGAGCCCGACAGGGCCCAGTAGAGCCCGACAGAGCCCGACAGGGCCCGACAGAGCCCGACAGAGCCTGACAGGGCCCGACAGAGCCCGACAGAGCCCGACAGAGCCCGACAGGGCCCAGTAGAGCCCGACAGAGCCCGACAGAGCCCGACAGAGCCCGACAGGGCCCGACAGAGCCCGACAGAGCCCGACAGGGGCCCCGACAGGGCCCCGACA